>NC_091192.1:8743168-8848168 GCF_040958095.1 Procambarus clarkii
TGTCTCCACCTGTCTCTACCTCCTCCACCTGTGTCTCCACCTGTCTCTACCTCCTCCACCTGTGTCTCCACCTGTCTCTACCTCCTCCACCTGTGTCTCCACCTGTCTCTACCTCCTCCACCTGTGTCTCCACCTGTCTCTACCTCCTCCACCTGTGTCTCCACCTGTATCTACCTCCTCCACCTGTGTCTCCACCTGTCCCTACCTCCTCCACCTGTGTCTCCACCTGTCTCTACCTCCTCCACCTGTGTCTCCACCTGTCCCTACCTCCTCCACCTGTCTCTACCTTCTCTACCTCCTCCACCTGTCTCTACCTCCTCCACCTGTGTCTCCACCTGTCCCTACCTCCTCCACCTGTCTCTACCTCCTCCACCTGTGTCTCCACCTGTCTCTACCTCCTCCACCTGTCTCTACCTCCTCCACCTGTGTCTCCACCTGTCTCTACCTCCTCCACCTGTCTCTACCTCCTCCACCTGTGTCTCCACCTGTCCCTACCTCCTCCACCTGTGTCTCCACCTGTCCCTACCTCCTCCACCTGTGTCTCCACCTGTCCCTACCTCCTCCACCTGTGTCTCCACCTGTCCCTACCTCCTCCACCAGTGTCTCCACCTAGTGCGGAAGGAGGCGTAGTGTGATGACTGGCCAGAGCCAAAGTGTCTTAGAGGGCAGGAGTGTCATAACAGGCTTGGAATACTTCTTAAGTAATTGTTAGTGTGAGCTGGACCTTGTATGGGGAGAGGGTGTTGAAAAGGCCAGTGTAAAGGGGTAGGGCTGACCTGACTGGCCAGGGTAAAGGGGTAGGGCTGACCTGACTGGCCAGGGTAAAGGGGTAGGGCTGACCTGACTGGCCAGGGTAAAGGGTTAGGGGTGACCTGACTGGCCAGGGTAAAGGGTTAGGGCTGACCTGACTGGCCAGGGTAAAGGGTTAGGGCTGACCTGACTGGCCAGGGTAACGGGGTAGGGCTGACCTGACTGGTCAGGAAAGTGGCAGAGCTCAGGTACTGTTACTTGAGTGTTATGTTTAGTAACTCCCGCCGTGTTGTGACTCTTGGCCAGGCGGGTAGAAGACGATATCATTTATTCTTATTAATAAACTCATATTAAAGTTTATTGGACATTTTAGGGAATATTTCCTGTCATTCATTCTCGAGTCCACAGCATCTTGAGCTGACCTGTATTGTGTATTTCAAGTGAGTATCTAACTTAATTTATATCATCTGTAATTATCAACAAGTACAGTAAGTGATAATTCATCTGTAATTATCAAGAGAAAAAGCTTCCAAGTTCAAGGTGAGTGATATCGTCGACTTCTGCCCCAGGAGTGAGGGAGGAGCAGGTCAGTGGGTACTCGCTGGGTACAAGTGGCGACGGTGGCGGCAGATTAACATCAGTTACTGGAATTATCAACTAATTATTATTATAAATATTATAATAATATAATTATCCTTTTGGTGCGTAAAGTTCAGCTCGGTGTGTGAGGCATGCCAGGGGTGGCTGACCTGACACGACGCAGGCTGTTGTAGTGGTCTAGTGCCAGGGTGGACGGCGGCTTGTCACCATGCTGGATATTTGATGTTAGGGTAATTATTTGGGCTACATATTAGTGAAGGTAAGTTGGAGTTCATTATAAATGGTTACAACGGTGTTGACCTTTATCAGTCGTTACTTTACCGTCACAACCTTTCTCACAGGAACCTTTACAAGCGGGAGCGGAATGAGCGGAACCTTTACGATTGGAAACTCTATGATTGGAACTTTGATGATCGGAAGCTTTATGATTGGTAGGAAGACTCACAAGAAAGTGAGATAAGGTGAGGGGGGTTGTGAGGGAGAGAGCCGCCAGTGACGGCGGCGACAATGGCTGGTGCAGGAAGTATTGACACTCTTCATGTTTAGCTCCATCACCGCCCCTCCTCTCATCCCCACCACTTCCTCCAAACTTTCCCCCGGGGGACCCACCAAGCCTCTCTCTGTGATGACACCTTCTCCTTGCCTCCTCCTCCCTGCCTCCTCCTCCCTGCCTCCTCCTCCCTGCCTCCTCTCTCTCATTTATTGTTTACTACACGATACTTCCTGAGTGAGAGAGTGTGGTGGAGCAGGAGGCGAGAGGACGCCTCACGCCTCCCACTCCTCACACCTTCTGATAGTGTGTGGGAATATTTTAGGAATAGTAATTATAATGTGTATGTGTGTGTGTGTGTGTGTGTGTGTGTGTGTGTGTGTGTGTGTGTGTGTGTGTGTGTGTGTGTGTGTGTGTGTGTGTGTGTGTGTGTGTGTGTGTGTGTGTGTGTGTGTGTGTGTGTGTGTGTGTGTGTGTGTGTGCTTGTTTAGACATGGGGCCCCTGTCACCTGTCTCACCAGGTACCACCTTAGACATGGGGCCCTGTCACCTGCCTCACCAGGTACCACCTTAGACATGGGGCCCTGTCACCTGTCTCACCAGGTATCACTTTAGACATGGGGCCCTGTCACCTGTCTCACCAGGTATCACTTTAGACATGGGGCCCTGTCACCTGCCTCACCAGGTACCACCTTAGACATGGGGCCCTGTCACCTGCCTCACCAGGTACCACCTTAGACATGGGGCCCTGTCACCTGCCTCACCAGGTATCACTTTAGACATGGGGCCCTGTCACCTGCCTCACCAGGTACCACCTTAGACATGGGGCCCTGTCACCTGCCTCACCAGGTACCACCTTAGACATGGGGCCCTGTCACCTGCCTCACCAGGTACCACCTTAGACATGGGGCCCTGTCACCTGCCTCACCAGGTACCACCTTAGACATGGGGCCCTGTCACCTGCCTCACCAGGTATCACCTTAGACATGGGGCCCTGTCACCTGCCTCACCAGGTATCACTTTAGACATGGGGCCCTGTCACCTGCCTCACCAGGTACCACCTTAGACATGGGGCCCTGTCACCTGCCTCACCAGGTACCACCTTAGACATGGGGCCCTGTCACCTGAGCCCTGACGGGAGAGAGTGTGGACCAAACACTCGGAGCGTCGAGTGTATAAGTGCAAGTGTATCCAGAGTGTTGAGGTTCCCCAGGTGACCTGGAGTGTGGTCAGGTCCCCCAGGTGACCTGGAGTGTGGTCAGGTCCCCCAGGTGACCTGGAGTGTGGTCAGGTCCCCCAGGTGACCAGGAGTGGGGTCAGGTCCCCCAGGTGACCTGGAGTGTGGTCAGGTCCCCCAGGTGACCAGTAGTGGGGTCAGGTCCCCCAGGTGACCAGGAGTGTGGTCAGGTCCCCCAGGTGACCTGGAGTGTGGTCAGGTCCCCCAGGTGACCTGGAGTGTGGTCAGGTCCCCCAGGTGACCTGGAGTGTGGTCAGGTCCCCCAGGTGACCTGGAGTGTGGTCAGGTCCCCCAGGTGACCTGGAGTGTGGTCAGGTCCCCCAGGTGACCAGGAGTGTGGTCAGGTCCCCCAGGTGACCTGGAGTGGGGTCAGGTCCCCCAGGTGACCAGGAGTGTGGTCAGGTCCCCCAGGTGACCTGGAGTGGGGTCAGGTCCCCCAGGTGACCAGGAGTGGGGTCAGGTCCCCCAGGTGACCTGGAGTGGGGTCAGGTCCCCCAGGTGACCTGGAGTGGGGTCAGGTCCCCCAGGTGACCAGGAGTGGGGTCAGGTCCCCCAGGTGACCTGGAGTGGGGTCAGGTCCCCCAGGTGACCTGGAGTGGGGTCAGGTCCCCCAGGTGACCTGGAGTGTTGAGGTCCCCCAGGTGACCTGGAGTGGGGTCAGGTCCCCCAGGTGACCTGGAGTGGGGTCAGGTCCCCAGGTGACCTGGAGTGGGGTCAGGTCCCCCAGGTGACCAGGAGTGTGGTCAGGTCCCCCAGGTGACCTGGAGTGTGGTCAGGTCCCCCAGGTGATCTGGAGTGTGGTCAGGTCCCCCAGGTGACCTGAAGTATGGGCAGGTCCCCCAGGTGACCTGGAGTGTCGAGGTCCCCCAGGTGACCAGGAGTGTGGTCAGGTCCCCCAGGTGACCTGGAGTGTTGAGGTCCCCCAGGTGACCAGGAGTGTGGTCAGGTCCCCCAGGTGACCTGGAGTGTTGAGGTCCCCCAGGTGACCTGGAATGTGGGCAGGTGACCTGGAGTGTTGAGGTCCCCCAGGTGACCTGGAGTGTTGAGGTCCCCCAGGTGACCTGGAGTGTGGGCAGGTGACCTGGAGTGGGGTCAGGTCCCCCAGGTGACCTGGAGTGGGGTCAGGTCCCCCAGGTGACCTGGAGTGTGGGCAGGTGACCTGGAGTGGGGTCAGGTCCCCCAGGTGACCTGGAGTGGGGTCAGGTCCCCCAGGTGACCTGGAGTGGGGTCAGGTCCCCCAAGTGACCTGGAGTGTGGTCAGGTCCCCCAGGTGACCTGGAGTGTGGTCAGGTCCCCCAGGTGACCTGGAGTGTGGGCAGGTGACCTGGAGTGGGGTCAGGTCACACCAACCAGCCTAATGCGTCCTATTTCTGACTGAATCGACCAACACGTAAATCAGTCCGACGTATTGTTAAAAATTAAAACACCGCAGTATTGACGTTTGCCATTCTGGTTTGGTGAGTATGGTTGGAGCTCTGAGAGCAGTGATGGATTCCCTGCGGGAGGAGGTGCGACGGCTGAGACTTCAGGAGGAAACGAAGGAGGAGGCCAGTGTTGACGGGACCTCATTAAGAAGGACTGACGGGACCAGTATTATGAAGTCCTCGTCTTGGCAAGTTGTGAAAGACAGGGGTCTTAAGAAGACCTTGGCAAAACCGACAACTAATAGCCTACACCTAAGGACTTTTAACGCATTTGACGTATTAGAGGACGAGTGCTGTGTTGAACCTGTTGTTCAACGAGGTGGCAAAGACAAAGTAACGAGGAGCATTGAAGCGCAGGTCCCTCAAACTGCTCGAAAGGAAAAGGGAGAATCGAAGCGAATTTTGGTTGTGGGAGATTCCCAGGTGAGGTATTTAGACAGAACGTTTTGTGCCAGAGATAGGAGGAACAGATTAAGGGTTTGCTATCCGGGAGCTGGAATTAATGATATTGTTGGAAACATGAATGATATTATGACGGGAAATGGAAACAAACCCATTATTTGTATTAGTGCAGGGGGTAATGATGTTGGACGAGTTAGGAGTGAGGAACTAATACAGAGATTCAGGACAGCCATTGAATTAGTTAGGAGCAAGGGAGGAATCCCGATCATATGTGGCATTCTTCCAAGAAAGGGAGTGGAAAATGAATGGATGTCAAGGGCACTTGGTGTCAATTGCCGGCTGGAAAGATATTGCAAATCAAATGCAATATCTTTCATAGACAACTGGGAACACTTCTATGGAAGAAATGAAATGTATGCTCGTGATGGGGTGCATCTATCGAGAGCTGGGGTTGTTGCTGTTGCGAACTCGTTGGAAGAAGTGGTTAGAGGTGTTTGTTTGGGTTTAAACTGTTAGTAGATAGTGGTATGGGAATTGATTTGGAGGAAGGAGATAATAAAAGTATGTGTTTGTGGGAGAAAGGAATTGGCAAAATGATCAGGGAAAGAGAAGGGCCTCAAAATAACAATTCACTTAGGGTATATTACACTAACAATAGAAGTCTAAGAAATAAAATTAACGAATTAAATGCTCTTGTCTGCACAGAAAAAATAGATATTATTGCACTTACCGAAACGTGGATGAATGTAGAAAATAGAGAGCTATTAGCTGAATATCAAATAAATGGATTTAAACTATTTCACGCAGATAGATATATTAGACGAGGAGGGGGAGTAGCCATATATGTTAGGGACAATTTGAAATGTAGTCGCAAAGAGGGAATCAAAACTGAGCCACACACAGAAACTATTTGGATAGAATTAAACGAAAAGCAAATAATGTTATAATAGGAGTTATATATAGGCCACCAAATTTAGACAGAATGGAAGCAAAGCATCTATGGGATGAAATATCTAAGGCATCTAGATCTAACAGTATTTACGTCATGGGTGACTTTAATTTTAGTGGAATAAACTGGTTGAACAAAACAGGGAATAGTGAAGCAGAAGATTTTCTAGAATTAATTGACGATTGCTTTCTTACGCAACACGTTAAGGAACCAACACGGGAAAATAATATTTTAGATTTAGTGTTAACTAACAGGGAAACACAAATTAATGACATCGAAATAGGGAGTGAGCTAGGGAACAGTGATCACAAAGAAAGCAGATTTAGCATAGACTGGAATAGACCTGTAGGAGAAAATTCTGTTAAAGTGCCAGATTTTCGAAAAGCTGATTTTAATAGCCTAAGAAATTCTTTAGGTCAAATTGATTGGAAAGTCTTGGGTATGGGGTGGGGGCCGGTCTTGGAGCGAGACATGAACCCAGCGATAGGTGACGTAAATGGGGATTTCGATGTGGATTCAATATATAACTTATTTAAGAACATTCTAAACAAAGCACAAGAACGTAGTATACCATACAAATTGAATAGATCGAATACTAATGACCCAAAGTGGATAACAAAGAATTTGAAGAACCTTATAGGTAAAAAGAGAGCTTGGTACAAAAGGATTAAAAATGGGGAGGTCACTTTAGAACAGGAATTCGTACAACTGGTTAGAAATGTTAAAAAGGAGATAAGGAAAGCAAAAAGAAACTATGAAGTTCGCATAGCAGGGCAAGCAAAGACAAATCCTAAAGGGTTTTTTCAGTTATATCGAACTAAGACTAAGGAAAGGATAGGTCCATTAAAAACTGAGACAGGTCAAATAACAGATAGTGATGAAGAGATGAGTAGTATTTTTAATAAATATTTTGTATCTGTATTTACTAAAGAGGAACTTAACAATATGCCTTCAGCCGAACAAGTCTATGTGGGTGGGGACGAGGACAGGTTGACGAGTTTAGCAGTTACCAGGGAGGATGTAATTAAACAAATAGTAAAACTCAAACCAAACAAATCCCCAGGGCCGGATGAAGTGTTTGCCAGGGTGCTTAAAGAATGCAAAGAGGAGCTTTGTGACCCACTGTCAACCATATTTAATAAATCAATAGAGTCAGGCAGTGCCAGAGTTTTGGAAAGTTGCTAATGTGATACCAGTTTTTAAAAAAGGAGATAGATCACTTGAGTCTAACTATCGACCAATTAGCCTAACGTCTATTGTGGGAAAGTTACTCGAATCAATAATAGCAAATAAAATTCGTCTTCATCTTGAAAAACATAAATTAATAATTGAGTCGCAACATGGTTTTATAAATGGCCGTTCATGTTTAACAAATTTGTTATCTTTTTATTCTAGCATAGTTGAGGCAGTTGATAGTGGTAAGGATTGTGATGTTGTGTACCTTGACTTTAGCAAAGCTTTTGATACAGTGCCACATGAAAGACTGATTCAAAAGATAGAGGCTCATGGTATTGGGGGTGCTATATTAAACTGGATTAGGGCATGGCTATACCAAAGGAAACAGAGAGTTAGTATAAATGGAGTCAAGTCAGAGTGGGAAATTGTTGTAAGTGGAGTGCCTCAAGGCTCTGTCCTGGGACCTCTGTTGTTTATAATATATATAAATGATTTAGATTCAGGTTTGAGTAGTAACATTTGCAAATTTGCCGATGATACGAAAATCGGTAGGGAAATTAATTCGGAGGAGGACTCACTATCACTTCAAGTTGATCTAGATAGGGTTTTGAAATGGTCAAAGGATTGGCAGATGCAGTTTAATGCTGATAAATGTAAAGTTCTGAGGTTAGGTAATGATGATAGAGTTACAAGATACGAGCTAGATGGTGTTGAGATTGCGAAGTCGGATTGCGAAAGGGATCTGGGAGTTATGATTAGTAAGAATTTAAAACAAAAGGATCAATGCATAAATGTTCGTAATAAGGCAAATCGGACACTTGGATTTATTAATCGCAGCGTTAGTAACAAGACACCTGGTGTGGTTCTAAAGCATATCTTGCTCTAGTTAGGCCTCATTTAGATTTTGCAGTTCAGTTTTGGTCGCCATATTATAGAATGGATATAAATTCACTTGAACGTGTCCAGCATAGGATGACTAAGTTAATTCCCCAAATTAGAAATCTTTCATATGAAGAAAGATTAACAAAGCTTAAGTTGCATTCACTGGAAAGGCGAAGAGTTAGGGGTGACATGATAGAGGTTTACAAGTGGGTGAATGGACATAACAAAGGGGATATTAATAGGGTATTAAGAGTATCAACACAAGACAGAACACGAAACAATGGGTATAAATTGGATAAGTTTAGATTTAGGAAAGACTTGGGTAAATACTGGTTCAGTAACAGGGTTGTTGATTTGTGGAACCAATTGCCGCGTAACATTGTGGATGTGGGGTCCCTCGATTGTTTCAAGCGCGGGTTGGACATGTATATGAGTGGGATTGGGTGGTTATAAATAGGAGCTGCCTCGTATGGGCCAACAGGCCTTCTGCAGTTGCCTTTGTTCTTATGTTCTTATGTTCATTCATCGGCCACTATAAGTTTGGTGGGTTGCTTGGGTTTGTGCATATCCGGTTAGGACAAACAGTTGCATTTTGTACGTAGTGGCAGATGTTGAGAGGCGGGTGGAGCAGGGGCGGGTGGAGACCGACCCGCGCCAGACGCCCCGGGTGATCTTCCCGTGAGGAATGTTGTGTCTAGGTCAGTGGGAACATTATCATGATAAGAGGGAAAGAGAAATAACAAAGATTAGCCACAAATTGTTGGTCAGTTGTGTTAGTGTGTGCGGCGCCTCGGTCTGTGTTGGTGAACAGTTGACTGTGTTGTTGTGGCCCTCAAGGTTACGGTGGTGATCACTGGGGGCCACAACTCTCACTCTTACTGCCCTCTGGCTCACTGTTCTGGGGCTGGCCTGACACTAGCGGCCTCTCACCCTCTTATGTGGCACCATGTGCTCTGTGCCATGTTATGATTTATGTGGCATGTTGTGTATTATGTGGCATGTTGTGATTTATGTGATCTGTGGCTTATGTGGTCTGAGGCATGTTATTTTCACCTAGTTGTGCTTGCAGAGATTGAGCTCTGGCTCTTTGGCCCCGCCTCTCAACTGTCAATCAACTGGTGTACAAGTTCTGAGCCTATTGGGCTCTATCATATCTACATTTCAAACTGTGTATGGAGTCAGCCTCCACCACATCACTGCCTAATGCATTCCATCTGTTAACTACTCTGACACTGAAAAAGTTCCTGCTAATATCTCTATGGCTCATCTGGGTACTTTGTTTCCACCTGTGTCCCCTTGTGCGTGTACCACCCGTGTTACGTATACGGTCTTTATCTACTTTATCAATTCCTCTAAGAATCTTGTATGTGGTGATCAAGTCTCTGCTAACTAATCTTTCTTCAGGCGACGTGAGGTTCAGTTCCCGTAGTCTCTGGTGCCAGTCTGGTGGCATACCTCTGAACCTTCTCCAATTTAATCTCGTTCTTGACTGGATACAGACTCAAGGCTGGAGCTGCATACTCCAGGATTGGTCTGACACATGTGATATAAGGACCAAAATGATTCCGTACACAAGTTTCTAAGGGCAGTTCTTATGTTGGCCAACCAGGCAGATGCCGCTGGTGATATCCTGGTGTGTCGTCAACCCCCAGGTCTTTCTCACTCTCTGATTCTAGAAGATTTTCAACCCCAACACCTATCTTCACCTGTTTCCTACACTTATCTTCATTACTTTACATTTGCTTGGGTTAAACTTTAACAACCATTTGTTCGACCATTCCTTTAGTTTGTCCAGGTCATCTAGAAGCCTCAAGCTGTCCTCCTGTCTTAATCCGTCTCATAATTTTTGCATCGTCAGCAAACATTGAGAGGAATGAGTCTATACCCTCCGGGAGAGGGTATATATAGTCTCTTATGGGGTACTGTGTAAAAGGCTTTACGACAGTCGAAGATGTTGTGTTTTATGTGGCATGTTGCGTCAGGCAACACTGGCTGGTACTGATACTGCGTCAGGCAACACTGGCTGGTACTGATACTGCGTCAGGCAACACTGGCTGGTACTGATACTGCGTCAGGCAACACTGGCTGGTACTGATACTGCGTCAGGCAACACTGGCTGGTACTGATACTGTGTCAGGCAACACTGGCTGATATAGTACTGTGTCAGGCAACACTGGCTGGTACTGATACTGCGTCAGGCAACACTGGCTGGTACTGATACTGCGTCAGGCAACACTGGCTGGTACTGATACTGCGTCAGGCAACACTGGCTGGTACTGATACTGTGTCAGGCAACACTGGCTGATATAGTACTGTGTCAGGCAACACTGGCTGGTACTGATACTGCGTCAGGCAACACTGGCTGGTACTGATACTGCGTCAGGCAACACTGGCTGGTACTGATACTGCGTCAGGCAACACTGGCTGGTGCTGATACTGTGTCAGGCAACACTGGCTGATATAGTACTGTGTCAGGCAACACTGGCTGGTACTGATACTGCGTCAGGCAACACTGGCTGGTACTGATACTGCGTCAGGCAACACTGGCTGGTACTGATACTGCGTCAGGCAACACTGGCTGGTACTGATACTGCGTCAGGCAACACTGGCTGGTACTGATACTGTGTCAGGCAACACTGGCTGGTACTGATACTGTGTCAGGCAACACTGGCTGGTACTGATACTGCGTCAGGCAACACTGGCTGGTACTGATACTGTGTCAGGCAACACTGGCTGGTACTGATACTGTGTCAGGCAACACTAGCTGGTACTGATACTGCGTCAGGCAACACTGGCTGGTACTGATACTGTGTCAGTAGTAGGGATGGCTCCACACAGGTACCTTTTTTTCTGGGAAAAAAGGTACCTGTGCGCCCCAAGGGTTTCAGGTAAATTTAGAAAATCCCCTGTGCGCCCCAAGGGTTTTCAGGCGAATTTGGGGAGTCACAGATTTAGAATTAGGGAATTCTTATAATGAAAAATAATGTCATACGAGTTTGCTAAAGTTCTTATAAGAAAAATAATTTCCGAGACTTAGAAGTTTGTTAAGGCCTTATGGGAGAAATTCAAATAACATGTGTAGCACTTTAGGGCTTCCAGGAGAACTCTACGGACATATTTTACATGTTTTCAACTTACAAAATCGTCTATGTAAGCCTTAGTTATTCATATAAATTTAGAAAAGCACCTGTGTAAGTCATTGTTTTCAGGGTTTCGTACATCACACCCCCCTCCCTCTCCCCCGTACCTCGCAATCTGTCGCATCACCTTTATTTACTTTGCGCCCAGCCAGTCAGTCGGCTCTTAATCTTATCTTATCTTATCCATAATATCTGGACCGTCCCTCCTCTCTCTCTCTCTCTCTCTCCTTTCATTCAGTTCAACTATTTTCCAACATCGTATGTTTTCTCCTTTTCATTAAGCAAGTCAGTTTTACACAAATAAATCGTGTTAGTAAGCAAGTTCTAGCTCACGTTCCCCACCTTACTCCCCTGTCGTATAATAAATACTATCATTCCAATCCCTCTAAAATTTAAAAATAATCATATTTCAAATGTAGTTCAATACAGTAATTTAGTTACCAAGCTCCAGCGCTTGTCCTCCGCCTTAGCTCTCTCTCGTATCTTCGTTAGTATCAGTCCAATTTCCCTGAAATTTTTACCCTCTGTATTTCAGGCACCGTAAATAAGATCAAAACAGTTACCAAGCTCCAGCGCCTATCCTCCGCCTTAGCTCTCTCTCGTATCTTCGTTAGTATCAGTCCAATTTCCCTGAAATTTCTACCCTCTATATTTCAGGCACCGTAAATAAGATCAAAACAGTTACCAAGCTCCAGCGCTTGTCCTCCGCCTTAGTTCTCTTTCGTATCTTTTGTAAATAAACCATCAAGTTCCCTTAAATTTTTTACCCTCTGTATTTCAGACACCGTAAATAAAATCAAGTCAGTTATCGAGCTCCAGCTCTCGTCCCCGCCTTAATTCTCTTTCGTATCTTTGTAAATAACCCATCAATTTCCCTAAAATTAAAAGCAGACATACTTCAAAGTTAGTAAATAAGATCAAGTCAGTTACTGAGCTCCAGCTCTCGTCCCCCACCCTCTTCCACCCTCAAGTCTTTGTAAATAAACCATCAATTTCCCTGAAATTTTTACCCGCTGTATTTCAGACATAGTAAATATGAAGTAAACAATTATAAAACTCTAGCGCTTGTCCTCTGTCCAAGCTCACTTTTGTAAATTCATTACTCTCAGTCCAATTCACCCAACTACATTTTCAGACATAGTAAATAAAAACCAGTTCAGTTATCAAGTTTCAACTCTTGTGCCCCAGCTTAGTTCATTTGTACAAGTTCTTTATTTTCCAACTAAATCACCCTGAGATTTAAGATCACCGTATTTCTAACGTAGTAAAATTAATCGGGGCATTAACCAAGCTCCATTTCCTCAGCCTTAGATCATCAGACATAAATATATTCGATCAAGTCCCTCTCCAGCCTATCTGTTTATCAGAGTATTTACTTTACCCTTCTCATCCCCAACGTATCAAAACCTTCAATAATCATACTGTATTTGCATATTTTCTCTATATTCAGCTGTGTTCTTCACATTTTGTCCATGTTTTCTATGTTCACTCCATGTTCTTCAAATGTTCACAGTCCCATTCAGTTTATATTTTCACAAGTATCTCCATTTTTTCTGTAATCTTTCTCTTAGTCTCATTACTTTCTCTACAAATTCTAGTCATATTTTCTATGTTTTCATGTTCATCACATGTTCTCTTTACAACTTTTATACTCAATATTCATGCTAACTTCCATATTTTGTGTTCTTTGCAATATTCATGTTCCTCTACAAGTTCATGTTCCTCACAAGATCACTTCGTTTTTTCACCTTCACTTACATGTTTTCTACATTCTAGTCATATTTTCTATGTTTTCATGTTCATCACATGTTCTCTTTACAACTTTTATACTCAATATTCATGCTAACTTCCATATGTTGTGTTCTTTGTCAATATTCATGTTCCTCTACAAGTTCATGTTCCTCACAAGATCACTTCGTTTTTCACCTTCACTTACATGTTTTCTACATTCTTTTGTCATATTCTCCATGTTCTTCACAAGTCCATTGTTCATTCTTTGTAATCCCTATTCTCCTTATCATGTTTTCATGTTCTCTGTAAGTTCATATTCCCAGCATGTTCACTGTATTCATCAACTTTTCTTACATATGTTCTTTGCCATGTTCCCCATATGTTCTCTAGGTTTTTCCCCTTACATGTTATCTAACGTTCCTTAACTAAAAAATCTTTCACCAATCAACTAAAAACATAGTCACTTTCGTCATTTCTCAACTAAACTTATTATCCAGTCAACTAAAAATAGTCAGAAATAGCCTCGTTCAACACTGTTCTTAACTAAAACAACCTTTCTCTTAGCTAAAAAATTGTCAAGGAAACTTTTTTCAGCACTTTCTTAACAGGCGCTATGTTTCATCAAGAAAAAAATTGTCAAAGGAAACTTTCCAAAACTGTTCATAACTAGCTTTTATCCATCGTCAATCAACTAAAAATAATAACTTTCATCATTTCTTAACTAAACATATTCCCCATTCATCAGAAAATAACCGTGTTCATCATGTTTCATTGTCATTTCTTAACTAAAATTATCTGCCAATCATCAGAAAAAGTCATGTTCATCATGTTTTGGCTTTTGCTCAACTAAAAGTATTCATCGGTCAACTAAAAATAGTTACTTCATCATGTTTCCTTGCCATTTCTTAACTAAAATATCACTTCTCTCATCTGAAAATAGTCATGTGTAGTCTCTTTCCAACACCGTTCTTAACTAAAACAGCCTTTCGCTTAGCTAAAAATTGTCAAAGGAATCTTTTCAGCACTGTTCATAACTAACTTTATCCATCGTCAAGTCAGAAAATATAGTCAAAGATATCTATCATCGTCGTTCTTAACTGACATTTATACTTTGTGGAGCACTAAAATAGTCAAATGTAACTTTTTCAGCACTTTCGTAAAAATTATATGTCGTCAAGTACGAAAAAAAATAGTCAAAGGTGCTCTCCGTTACACCAAAGTTACTCTTCGATAAATCAAAGACGCTCTTCAATACATCAAGGACTTACTCAAAGACACCAAAGTTACACTCTAAGACATCCTTCGAGACATCAAAGACTTCCTTAAGACTTCAATGGGACTCTTCCATTCATCAAAGACATTCTCTAAGCCCTCAAAGTTATTCTCAGCACAATCAAAAGTTATTCCAAGACAACAAAAGTTATTCTCAGAACAATCAAAAGTTATTCCAAGACAACAAAAGTCATTCTCAGAGCTATCAAAATTATTCTCGGAGTCATCAAAAGGTATTCTCTAACTCACTTTGGTCATTAAAGTTAATTTCTATGTTATAAAAGTTTGTCTCAGAGACATCTAAAGTTAATCTTAGAGTTATCAAATGTAATCTCTAACTCTCTTTTGTTCATCAAAGTTGATCTCAGAGTTAGCAAAGGTAATCTCTAACTCACTCTCGTTCATCAAAGTTGTTTCAAAGACATCAAAGTTATTCAAAGAGCTAACAAAAGTTATTCTCAGAGTCACCTTCGTTCTTCAGAGAAACTTTCCAAAACATCTTTATTCATCAAAGTTATTCTCAGAGGCATAAAAGTCATTCTCAGAGCTATCAAACTTGTTCTCAAAGTCATCAAACTTATTCACAGAGTCATCAAAGTTAATCTAAGACATCATTTTTCATCAAAGATATTCTCTCTAAACCATCAATGTTCTTCTCTAAGACATAAAAGTTATTCTCAGAGTCACCTTCGTTCGTCAGAGAAACTTTCAAAACATCTTTGTTCATCAAACTTGTTTTCAAAGTCATCAAAAGTTAATCTAAGACATCTTCTTTCATCAAAGTTATTTTCAGAGGCATCTAAAGTTAATTTCTATGTTATAAAGTTATTCTCAGAGACATCTAAAGTTAATCTTCGTCATCAAAGTTATTTTCAGAGACATCTAAAGTTAATTTCTATGTTATAAAGTTATTCTCAGAGACATCTAAAGTTAATCTTGGTCATCAAAGTTATTCTCAGAGACATCTAAAGTTAATCTTGGTCATCAAAGTTATTCTCAGAGACATCTAAAGTTAATCTTGGTCATCAAAGTTGTTCTCTAAACATCAATGTTGTTCTCCAAGACATCAAAGATGTTCTCAAAATCATAAAAGTTATTCCCAGAGCTATCAAAGTTATTCTCAGAGTTATCCAAAGATATTCTCATGTCCACAAAGTTATTCTGAGCTATCAAAGTTAATCTCAGACATCTTCATTCATAAAGTTATTCTCAGTCATGAAATGTTATTCTCTAAGTAACTTTCCGTTCATCAAAGATATTCTCTAAGTCCTGAAAGTTATTCACAGAGTCATCAAAGTTATTCTGTAACTCACTTTTGTTCATTAAAGTTAATTTCTATGTTATAAAGTTATTCTCAGAGCTAACAAAATACTACTCATGTTCTCAGAAGTCATTCTCAAACTCATCAAAGTTATTCTCAGAGTCATCAAAAGTTGTTCTCTAAAACATCAATGTTGCTATCTAAGACATCAAAGATGATCTCTAAATCATAAAAGTTAATCTTAACTCACCTTCGTTCATTAGAGAAACTTTCCAATCCATATTCGTTGACCAGAGTTATTCTCAGAGTCATCAAAGCGATCTCTAATTCATCTTCGTTCTCCAAAAGTTGTTCTCTAAGACACCTTCATTCATCAAAGAAACTCTCCTTCTTCCATCATGTTATTCTTTAAGACATCTTCAGTCATACAATTTTCTCTCCAAAATGTAACTAGTTCAGCTTTTCATACCAAACCTGCATTTCTGTTAAAACATATTTTCTTAGTTGTTTTACCCTAAAACTGTTCTCTGAACTACACTGTTCAAACCTACGTAACCTATCCTCTCCACCCAATGTTACTTAGTTAACGTAACGTTCCTAAACCTAGCTTTACCTATCCTAACATACCTTACCTTACCTTCCCTATCTTACCTAACTTTACCTATCCTAACATAACTTACCTTACCTTCCCTATCTTACCTAACTTTACCTATCCTAACATAACTTACCTTACCTTCCCTAACTTAACCTAACTTTACTTATCCTAACTTAACTTACCTAACTTATTCTGCTTAACATAACTTACCTTACCTTCCCTATCTTACCTAACTTTACCTATCCTATCCTAACCTAACTTGTCTTACCTAACTTAATCTTACTTTCCCAAACTGATGTATCCTAACTTATCTAGTCCAACCAGACATGATCTAACTTAAGTATTCCTTCTTGTCTTTGTGTTTCGTCAATCATTGTCTCATATTCATTTACTCATTTCATTAGTTATTTTCTCAAATGGTCACTTATGCATTTCAAGTGCTATTTGTTAGAGATTGGATATTTAAGCATTTCAAAGAATTATAATTTCTCAAATGGACGTTTTTGCATTTCAAGTGCTATTTGTTTAAGATTGGGTATTTAAGCATTTCAAAGAATTTTTGTTATATATGGGCATTTACTCATTTCAAGGGATAATTTCTCAAATGGACGTTTTTGCGTTTCAAGTGTTATTTGTTTAAGATTGGGTATTTAACCATCTCAAAGGATTTTTGTTATATATGGGAACTTACTCGTTTCAAGGGCTAATTTCTCAAATGGTCATTTTTGCAGATCAAGGGTTATTTGTTAAAGTTCATCAAGTTGCCCATAAGTTGTATTAGTAGGTTCTATCTTATGTTCTTATTCCCCAACCCCTTAACCTATCCTTTCAGATGTAGTTTGTTGAATATATTATCCTTTTCCTAACCTTTCAGATGTAGTTTGTTGAATATATTATCCTTTCCTAACCTTTCAGATGTAGTTTTGTTTCTCCTTTTTGTATATTTTTACCCAAACCCACCATCCCACTTAACCTTCTTTCCTTCTTTACTTTGATTCTCCTACTCCTTCTAGCCCTCCTTTTCTATCTCTCTCCCTTATTCTCTCTCTTCTTTCATGCTCTCACTCCCTTGAGCTCTTGTTTCTCAAATTCAAGTCTTATTGCTCCCATTCTCACACCCTCATTCTCATTCACTTAGTTTTTCTTTTTCTGAATTCATGTCTTAGTGCTCCCATGCCCACACTCTCTCTCATTCTCTCTTCTTTGGTCCCATTTTCTTCCGCCCCCTCTCTCTTACTCCTTGCTCTTCTTTCATGCTCTCACTCCCTTGAGCTCTTGTTTCTCAATTTCAAGTCTTAGTAGATCTGATTCTTTACTATTGTAATTTTATTATTACTATGATAAAGAATGAACTTATATGTGAAAACAAAGTAAAGAAGGAAAGAAGGTTAAGTGGGATGGTGGGTTTGGGTAAAAATATACAAAAAGGAGAAACAAAACTACATCTGAAAGGTTAGGAAAAGGATAATATATTCAACAAACTACATCTGAAAGGTTAGGAAAAGGATAATATATTCAACAAACTACATCTGAAAGGATAGGTTAAGGGGTTGGGGAATAAGAACATAAGATAGAACCTACTAATACAACTTATGGGCAACTTGATGAACTTTAACAAATAACCCTTGATCTGCAAAAATGACCATTTGAGAAATTAGCCCTTGAAACGAGTAAGTTCCCATATATAACAAAAATCCTTTGAGATGGTTAAATACCCAATCTTAAACAAATAACACTTGAAACGCAAAAACGTCCATTTGAGAAATTATCCCTTGAAATGAGTAAATGCCCATATATAACAAAAATTCTTTGAAATGCTTAAATACCCAATCTTAAACAAATAGCACTTGAAATGCAAAAACGTCCATTTGAGAAATTATAATTCTTTGAAATGCTTAAATATCCAATCTCTAACAAATAGCACTTGAAATGCATAAGTGACCATTTGAGAAAATAACTAATGAAATGAGTAAATGAATATGAGACAATGATTGACGAAACACAAAGACAAGAAGGAATACTTAAGTTAGATCATGTCTGGTTGGACTAGATAAGTTAGGATACATCAGTTTGGGAAAGTAAGATTAAGTTAGGTAAGACAAGTTAGGTTAGGATAGGATAGGTAAAGTTAGGTAAGATAGGGAAGGTAAGGTAAGTTATGTTAAGCAGAATAAGTTAGGTAAGTTAAGTTAGGATAAGTAAAGTTAGGTTAAGTTAGGGAAGGTAAGGTAAGTTATGTTAGGATAGGTAAAGTTAGGTAAGATAGGGAAGGTAAGGTAAGTTATGTTAGGATAGGTAAAGTTAGGTAAGATAGGGAAGGTAAGGTAAGGTATGTTAGGATAGGTAAAGCTAGGTTTAGGAACGTTACGTTAACTAAGTAACATTGGGTGGAGAGGATAGGTTACGTAGGTTTGAACAGTGTAGTTCAGAGAACAGTTTTAGGGTAAAACAACTAAGAAAATATGTTTTAACAGAAATGCAGGTTTGGTATGAAAAGCTGAACTAGTTACATTTTGGAGAGAAAATTGTATGACTGAAGATGTCTTAAAGAATAACATGATGGAAGAAGGAGAGTTTCTTTGATGAATGAAGGTGTCTTAGAGAACAACTTTTGGAGAACGAAGATGAATTAGAGATCGCTTTGATGACTCTGAGAATAACTCTGGTCAACGAATATGGATTGGAAAGTTTCTCTAATGAACGAAGGTGAGTTAAGATTAACTTTTATGATTTAGAGATCATCTTTGATGTCTTAGATAGCAACATTGATGTTTTAGAGAACAACTTTTGATGACTCTGAGAATAACTTTGATGAGTTTGAGAATGACTTCTGAGAACATGAGTAGTATTTTGTTAGCTCTGAGAATAACTTTATAACATAGAAATTAACTTTAATGAACAAAAGTGAGTTACAGAATAACTTTGATGACTCTGTGAATAACTTTCAGGACTTAGAGAATATCTTTGATGAACGGAAAGTTACTTAGAGAATAACATTTCATGACTGAGAATAACTTTATGAATGAAGATGTCTGAGATTAACTTTGATAGCTCAGAATAACTTTGTGGACATGAGAATATCTTTGGATAACTCTGAGAATAACTTTGATAGCTCTGGGAATAACTTTTATGATTTTGAGAACATCTTTGATGTCTTGGAGAACAACATTGATGTTTAGAGAACAACTTTGATGACCAAGATTAACTTTAGATGTCTCTGAGAATAACTTTGATGACCAAGATTAACTTTAGATGTCTCTGAGAATAACTTTGATGACCAAGATTAACTTTAGATGTCTCTGAGAATAACTTTATAACATAGAAATTAACTTTAGATGTCTCTGAAAATAACTTTGATGACGAAGATTAACTTTAGATGTCTCTGAGAATAACTTTATAACATAGAAATTAACTTTAGATGCCTCTGAAAATAACTTTGATGAAAGAAGATGTCTTAGATTAACTTTTGATGACTTTGAAAACAAGTTTGATGAACAAAGATGTTTTGAAAGTTTCTCTGACGAACGAAGGTGACTCTGAGAATAACTTTTATGTCTTAGAGAAGAACATTGATGGTTTAGAGAGAATATCTTTGATGAAAAATGATGTCTTAGATTAACTTTGATGACTCTGTGAATAAGTTTGATGACTTTGAGAACAAGTTTGATAGCTCTGAGAATGACTTTTATGCCTCTGAGAATAACTTTGATGAATAAAGATGTTTTGGAAAGTTTCTCTGAAGAACGAAGGTGACTCTGAGAATAACTTTTGTTAGCTCTTTGAATAACTTTGATGTCTTTGAAACAACTTTGATGAACGAGAGTGAGTTAGAGATTACCTTTGCTAACTCTGAGATCAACTTTGATGAACAAAAGAGAGTTAGAGATTACATTTGATAACTCTAAGATTAACTTTAGATGTCTCTGAGACAAACTTTTATAACATAGAAATTAACTTTAATGACCAAAGTGAGTTAGAGAATACCTTTTGATGACTCCGAGAATAATTTTGATAGCTCTGAGAATGACTTTTGTTGTCTTGGAATAACTTTTGATTGTTCTGAGAATAACTTTTGTTGTCTTGGAATAACTTTTGATTGTGCTGAGAATAACTTTGAGGGCTTAGAGAATGTCTTTGATGAATGGAAGAGTCCCATTGAAGTCTTAAGGAAGTCTTTGATGTCTCGAAGGATGTCTTAGAGTGTAACTTTGGTGTCTTTGAGTAAGTCCTTGATGTATTGAAGAGCGTCTTTGATTTATCGAAGAGTAACTTTGGTGTAACGGAGAGCACCTTTGACTATTTTTTTTCGTACTTGACGACATATAATTTTTACGAAAGTGCTGAAAAAGTTACATTTGACTATTTTAGTGCTCCACAAAGTATAAATGTCAGTTAAGAACGACGATGATAGATATCTTTGACTATATTTTCTGACTTGACGATGGATAAAGTTAGTTATGAACAGTGCTGAAAAGATTCCTTTGACAATTTTTAGCTAAGCGAAAGGCTGTTTTAGTTAAGAACGGTGTTGGAAAGAGACTACACATGACTATTTTCAGATGAGAGAAGTGATATTTTAGTTAAGAAATGGCAAGGAAACATGATGAAGTAACTATTTTTAGTTGACCGATGAATACTTTTAGTTGAGCAAAAGCCAAAACATGATGAACATGACTTTTTCTGATGATTGGCAGATAATTTTAGTTAAGAAATGACAATGAAACATGATGAACACGGTTATTTTCTGATGAATGGGGAATATGTTTAGTTAAGAAATGATGAAAGTTATTATTTTTAGTTGATTGACGATGGATAAAAGCTAGTTATGAACAGTTTTGGAAAGTTTCCTTTGACAATTTTTTTCTTGATGAAACATAGCGCCTGTTAAGAAAGTGCTGAAAAAAGTTTCCTTGACAATTTTTTAGCTAAGAGAAAGGTTGTTTTAGTTAAGAACAGTGTTGAACGAGGCTATTTCTGACTATTTTTAGTTGACTGGATAATAAGTTTAGTTGAGAAATGACGAAAGTGACTATGTTTTTAGTTGATTGGTGAAAGATTTTTTAGTTAAGGAACGTTAGATAACATGTAAGGGGAAAAACCTAGAGAACATATGGGGAACATGGCAAAGAACATATGTAAGAAAAGTTGATGAATACAGTGAACATGCTGGGAATATGAACTTACAGAGAACATGAAAACATGATAAGGAGAATAGGGATTACAAAGAATGAACAATGGACTTGTGAAGAACATGGAGAATATGACAAAAGAATGTAGAAAACATGTAAGTGAAGGTGAAAAACGAAGTGATCTTGTGAGGAACATGAACTTGTAGAGGAACATGAATATTGACAAAGAACACAACATATGGAAGTTAGCATGAATATTGAGTATAAAAGTTGTAAAGAGAACATGTGATGAACATGAAAACATAGAAAATATGACTAGAATGTAGAAAACATGTAAGTGAAGGTGAAAAAACGAAGTGATCTTGTGAGGAACATGAACTTGTAGAGGAACATGAATATTGCAAAGAACACAAAATATGGAAGTTAGCATGAATATTGAGTATAAAAGTTGTAAAGAGAACATGTGATGAACATGAAAACATAGAAAATATGACTAGAATTTGTAGAGAAAGTAATGAGACTAAGAGAAAGATTACAGAAAAAATGGAGATACTTGTGAAAATATAAACTGAATGGGACTGTGAACATTTGAAGAACATGGAGTGAACATAGAAAACATGGACAAAATGTGAAGAACACAGCTGAATATAGAGAAAATATGCAAATACAGTATGATTATTGAAGGTTTTGATACGTTGGGGATGAGAAGGGTAAAGTAAATACTCTGATAAACAGATAGGCTGGAGAGGGACTTGATCGAATATATTTATGTCTGATGATCTAAGGCTGAGGAAATGGAGCTTGGTTAATGCCCCGATTAATTTTACTACGTTAGAAATACGGTGATCTTAAATCTCAGGGTGATTTAGTTGGAAAATAAAGAACTTGTACAAATGAACTAAGCTGGGGCACAAGAGTTGAAACTTGATAACTGAACTGGTTTTTATTTACTATGTCTGAAAATGTAGTTGGGTGAATTGGACTGAGAGTAATGAATTTACAAAAGTGAGCTTGGACAGAGGACAAGCGCTAGAGTTTTATAATTGTTTACTTCATATTTACTATGTCTGAAATACAGCGGGTAAAAATTTCAGGGAAATTGATGGTTTATTTACAAAGACTTGAGGGTGGAAGAGGGTGGGGGACGAGAGCTGGAGCTCAGTAACTGACTTGATCTTATTTACTAACTTTGAAGTATGTCTGCTTTTAATTTTAGGGAAATTGATGGGTTATTTACAAAGATACGAAAGAGAATTAAGGCGGGGACGAGAGCTGGAGCTCGATAACTGACTTGATTTTATTTACGGTGTCTGAAATACAGAGGGTAAAAAATTTAAGGGAACTTGATGGTTTATTTACAAAAGATACGAAAGAGAACTAAGGCGGAGGACAAGCGCTGGAGCTTGGTAACTGTTTTGATCTTATTTACGGTGCCTGAAATATAGAGGGTAGAAATTTCAGGGAAATTGGACTGATACTAACGAAGATACGAGAGAGAGCTAAGGCGGAGGATAGGCGCTGGAGCTTGGTAACTGTTTTGATCTTATTTACGGTGCCTGAAATACAGAGGGTAAAAATTTCAGGGAAATTGGACTGATACTAACGAAGATACGAGAGAGAGCTAAGGCGGAGGACAAGCGCTGGAGCTTGGTAACTAAATTACTGTATTGAACTACATTTGAAATATGATTATTTTTAAATTTTAGAGGGATTGGAATGATAGTATTTATTATACGACAGGGGAGTAAGGTGGGGAACGTGAGCTAGAACTTGCTTACTAACACGATTTATTTGTGTAAAACTGACTTGCTTAATGAAAAGGAGAAAACATACGATGTTGGAAAATAGTTGAACTGAATGAAAGGAGAGAGAGAGAGAGAGAGAGGAGGGACGGTCCAGATATTATGGATAAGATAAGATAAGATTAAGAGCCGACTGACTGGCTGGGCGCAAAGTAAATAAAGGTGATGCGACAGATTGCGAGGTACGGGGGAGAGGGAGGGGGGTGTGATGTACGAAACCCTGAAAACAATGACTTACACAGGTGCTTTTCTAAATTTATATGAATAACTAAGGCTTACATAGACGATTTTGTAAGTTGAAAACATGTAAAATATGTCCGTAGAGTTCTCCTGGAAGCCCTAAAGTGCTACACATGTTATTTGAATTTCTCCCATAAGGCCTTAACAAACTTCTAAGTCTCGGAAATTATTTTTCTTATAAGAACTTTAGCAAACTCGTATGACATTATTTTTCATTATAAGAATTCCCTAATTCTAAATCTGTGACTCCCCAAATTCGCCTGAAAACCCTTGGGGCGCACAGGGGATTTTCTAAATTTACCTGAAACCCTTGGGGCGCACAGGTACCTTTTTTCCCAGAAAAAAAGGTACCTGTGTGGAGCCATCCCTACTACTTGTGTCAGGCCACACTGGCTGGTATTGATACTGTGTCAGGCAACACTGGCTGGTATTGATACTGCGTCAGGCAACACTGGCTGGTACTGATACTGCGTCAGGCAACACTGGCTGGTACTGATACTGCGTCAGGCAACACTGGTTGGTACTGATACTGCGTCAGGCAACACTGGCTGGTACTGATACTGCGTCAGGCAACACTGGCTGATACTGATACTGCGTCAGGCAACACTGGCTGGTACTGATACTGCGTCAGGCAACACTGGCTGGTACTGATACTGCGTCAGGCAACACTGGCTGGTACTGATACTGCGTCAGGCAACACTGGCTGGTACTGATACTGTGTCAGGCAACACTGGCTGGTACTGATACTGTGCCAAGCAACACTGGCTGGTACTGATACTGTGCCAAGCAACACTGGCTGGTATAGACACTGCACCAGGCAACACAGGCTGGTATAGACACTGTGTCAGGCAACACTGGCTGGTATAGACACTGCACCAGGCAACACTGGCTGGTATAGACACTGCACCAGGCAACACTGGTTGGTATAGACACTGTGTCAGGCAACACTGGCTGGTATAGACACTGCACCAGGCAACACTGGCTGGTATAGACACAGCGTCAGGCAACACTGTCTGGTATAGACACAGCGTCAGGCAACACTGGCTGGTATAGATACTGCGCCAGGCAACACTGGCTGGTATAGACACTGCACCAAGCAACACTGGCTGGTATAGACACAGCGTCAGGCAACACTGGCTGGTATAGATACTGCGCCAGGCAACACTGGCTGGTATAGACACAGCGTCAGGCAACACTGGCTGGTATAGATACTGCGCCAGGCAACACTGGCTGGTATAGACACTGCACCAGGCAACACTGGCTGGTATAGACACAGCGTCAGGCAACACTGGCTGGTATAGACAGCGTCAGGCAACACTGGCTGGTATAGATACTGCGCCAGGCAGCACTGGCTGGTATAGACACAGCGTCAGGCAACACTGTCTGGTATAGACACAGCGTCAGGCAACACTGGCTGGTATAGATACTGCGCCAGGCAACACTAGCTGGTATAGACACAGCGTCAGGCAACACTGGCTGGTATAGACACAGCGTCAGGCAACACTGTCTGGTATAGACACAGCGCCAGGCAACACTGGCTGGTATAGACACAGCGTCAGGCAACACTGGCTGGTATAGACACTGCGCCAGGCAACACTGGCTGGTATAGACACAGCGTCAGGCAACACTGGCTGGTATAGACACTGCGTCAGGCAACACTGGCTGGTATAGACACAGCGTCAGGCAACACTGGCTGGTATAGACACAGCGTCAGGCAACACTGGCTGGTATAGATACTGCGCCAGGCAACACTGTCTGGTATAGACACAGCGTCAGGCAACACTGGCTGGTATAGACACAGCGCCAGGCAACACTGGCTGGTATAGACACAGCGTCAGGCAACACTGGCTGGTATAGACACAGCGTCAGGCAACACTGGCTGGTATAGACACAGCGTCAGGCAACACTGGCTGGTATAGATACTGCGTCAGGCAACACTGTCTGGTATAGACACAGCGTCAGGCAACACTGGCTGGTATAGACACAGCGCCAGGCAACACTGGCTGGTATAGACACAGCGTCAGGCAACACTGGCTGGTATAGACACAGCGTCAGGCAACACTGGCTGGTATAGACACAGCGTCAGGCAACACTGGCTGGTATAGATACTGCGTCAGGCAACACTGGCTGGTATAGACACAGCGTCAGGCAACACTGGCTGGTATAGACACAGCGTCAGGCAACACTGGCTGGTCAGCTCAGGGCCCAAACTTAACATCTTGGAATGCTGTTAGTGATGCATGTGGCCCAGTTTCTTCCCCCGCTCAGTGTTGCAAGGTTGTGCAAGTGTTGTCTTGCTGACCACTGTAACACTGCTCAGTACGTGCTGTGAGTGTAGACACACACGCCTCCACCTCAAGATGATACTCCTCACTCCACCTCAGACTTGGCTGCTCGACACATTCTCAGTCGTCCTCCGTGCCTTCCTCCCTCCCTCACACTCTTCTTAACACCTCTCCGCCTCTTTCCCGTCACCTCCTCCCCCGGGAGGCACCAATGTGTCCGGGGGACACACAGGTGACACAGGGAGGCACCAATGTGTCCGGGAGACACACAGGTGACACAGGGAGGCACCAATGTGTCCGGGGGTGACGTAATTCGTGGACCTGAATGACACACTTAAAGGTCTCGTCAGTGTCATTCATGTCTAAGAACTCCATTGTTGTCATTTACTGCTTGGCACGGCCTGTCACCCTCCAGTGTCACCCTCCAGTGTCACCCTCCAGTGTCACCCTCCAGTGTCACCCTCCAGTGTCACCCACCAGTGTCACTCTCCAGTGTTACCCACCAGTGTCACCCTCCAGTGTCACTCACCAGTGTCACCCTCCAGTGTCACCCTCCAGTGTCACCCTCCAGTGTCACCCACCAGTGTCACCCTCCAGTGTCACCCACCAGTGTCACCCTCCAGTGTCACCCACCAGTGTCACCCTCCAGTGTCACTCTCCAGTGTCACCCTCCAGTGTCACCCACCAGTGTCACCCTCCAGTGTCACCCTCCAGTGTCACCCACCAGTGTCACCCTCCAGTGTCACCCACCAGTGTCACCCTCCAGTGTCACCCACCAGTGTCACCCTCCAGTGTCACCCACCAGTGTCACCCACCAGTGTCACCCTCCAGTGTCACCCACCAGTGTCACCCACCAGTGTCACTCTCCAGTGTCACCCTCCAGTGTCACCCACCAGTGTCACCCTCCAGTGTCACTCTCCAGTGTCACCCTCCAGTGTCACCCTCCAGTGTCACCCACCAGTGTCACCCTCCAGTGTCACCCACCAGTGTCACCCTCCAGTGTCACCCACCAGTGTCACCCTCCAGTGTCACCCTCCAGTGTCACCCACCAGTGTCCCCCTCCAGTGACACCCACCAGTGTCACCCACCAGTGTCACTCTCCAGTGTCACCCACCAGTGTCACTCTCCAGTGTCACCCACCAGTGTCACCCTCCAGTGTCACTCTCCAGTGTCACCCACCAGTGTCACCCACCAGTGTCACCCACCAGTGTCACCCACCAGTGTCACCCTCCAGTGTCACCCTCCAGTCATAAGGTGAGGAGGAACCCCGGTACAATGTAAGTAAAGTATCGGGGTTGTTAAGTAATGTTAAGTAAAGCTGTACTTAAACATTCTTGTCTTTTCCAGTATTATAAAGTGGTGCAGGAATTAAGTCCTTGAGAGCCGTGTTCAAGAGACTGTTAAGACCACATCTCTTCTCAACTGGTCTAAATGGTTCACCTTTATTAAATATATGTTTGTAATGACCTAAGTCTCAAGAAGTAATATAAATGAATTAGCCACAATAATATAAACTTCTCTCGTGTAAAATGATAGTTACTAACAATGTCATATAATGTGATGATAATTAATCATTGTAATCTGCGGGTCAGTGTTGCCATGACCACAGATTGTTCAGACTATGGCCACCTGGAGCGCTGTCTCTCACAAGTGTTGCCATCCCTGGCCACCCCGGTGAACCTATCAGGCTTCCTGTCCCAGACAATTACACTGTAGGAATATATAATATATTCAATTTATAATATATTAATAAAAATAAAACTCAGTTTATAATATATTGTAAAGTTCGTTATACGTAAAGTGTCCGGTCGTCTTGGCTCCAAATGCTTCGTTCAGGAGGACTAGAGTAGTTAATGTTGAACTACTCTGCCCATTAATCCCGGAAGCAGCAAATAAGACAACCACGAGTGAAGGAAGTGTTACGACCACCTGTTGTGTCCACTCACAGCTTCTTAGACAACAATAAATGTTAAAGCTTTCATAGACAACTGTTCTGGCCGTCTGCTGCTGCTGCTGCTGCTGCTGCTGCAGGAGGCCGCAGGAGACACACTAACCACAGGTGGCAGCTGGAACAAGCACACGCAGCCTGCTGCTCTCTACGAATAGTAGGGTAAGGTGAGTTGTAGTTAGGTGGACTCATACTTATATATGTCTAGATTTCACCTTGTAAGCCACAGCAGCCCCGCTCCTGTGCCAGGTAAGTCCACTACGGGCTTACCATAGCCCGTATGGCTGAGTTAGTGCAATAAGACTATATATATATATAAATATATATATATATATATATATATATATATATATATATATATATATATATATATATATATATATATATATATATATATATATAATATGGGAACAACCTTGAGTGAAGCCCACGCCAATATGCAGCTGAAAACTGCACATCCTTCTGGGGCCAGGGAGTCCTCCCTAGTGTGTGGAGGGGGGAGGGAGGGTGCTGGGCCACTGCCCCTCCTCCCTAAAGAGACAGGAGCCGCCAGAGTGTGTAGACCTAGACAGCGAGGGCCCAGCAGTGTGGTGGGACAAGCTGCACACTTCACCGTCCAGTGTGACCACACATCATGTGAGATCACTTGTGGAGGCAGCGTTGAAGTCTCCGCTCATAAACACACACGTGCTGTAAGTGTTGACAATTGGTTAAGGTGAGGGAGAGTGCGCCTGGCGCTCACGAAGTTGGCCCTGAGAGGTTAGGCCGGAGGTTGGGCAGGCCTGGCTTACCTCAGTGTGAGGTGCAGGACGTGCTGTGAGGGATGAGGTAAACCCTCAGGTCTTGGTGATCCATGAGAGTGGTCACCCCCTCACCACTTACTTTAACACTATCACTATATTACACCAGTGATACGCTGGTCTTGGTGATGATAACATCCATGATGGTGATGAGGTGGTTATCATCAGCGATATCAACCAGGGGATCACCCGCGTCAGTGTGGCCCGGGACATCACCCACCTTGTGCCTGTCACCCTGGCCCTCACCCTCTTGTTGTACCCGGCTTGGTAACGTCTCCTTGTGTGGTACGCCAGGCGCTGCTTCCCCCGTACCCTGCACGGTACCCTGCACGGTACCCAGCACGGTACCCAGCACGGTACCCTGCACGGTACCCAGCACGGTACCCTGCACGGTACCCAGCACGGTACAGAAACCAGACTTCAACCAGCCATGCACCTCTAATATTATTATTTGACTTAATCGTAGAATACTCTCACTCCACCCACCCACACGCTCTCCCTTTCTCACCACCCACCACAGCCACCACCAGAGCCACCACCACAGCCACCACCACAGCCACCACCAGAGCCACCACCAGAGCCACCCACCAGAGCCACCACCAGAGCCACCACCAGAGCCACCACCACAGCCACCACCACAGCCACCACCACAGCCACCACCACAGCCACCACCAGAGCCACCACCAGAGCCACCACCAGAGCCACCACCAGGGGTCACCACCAGAGCCACCACCAGAGCCACCACCAGAGCCACCACCAGAGCCACCACCAGGGGCCACCACCAGAGCCACCACCAGGGGTCACCACCAGGGGCCACCACCAGAGCCACCACCAGAGCCACCACCAGAGTCACCACCAGAGCCACCACCAGAGCCACCACCAGAGCCACCACCAGAGTCACCACCAGAGCCACCACCAGAGCCACCAACAGAGCCAGCTACAGCAGCAGGTGGAGGCGGGAGGTGGCCTACATAGAGCCACCACCAGAGCCACCACCACAGCCACCACCAGAGCCACCACCAGAGCCACCACCAGAGCCACCACCAGAGTCACCACCAGAGCCACCACCAGAGTTACCACCACAGCCACCACCAGAGCCACCACCAGAGCCACCACCAGAGCCACCACCAGAGCCACCACCAGAGCCACCACCAGAGTCACCACCAGAGCCACCACCAGAGTCACCACCAGAGCCACCACCAGAGTCACCACCAGAGCCACCACCAGAGCCAGCTACAGCAACAGGTGGAGGCGGGAGGTGGCCTACATAGAGCCACCACCAGAGCCACCACCAGAGCCACCACCAGAGCCACCACCAGAGCCACCACCAGAGCCACCACCAGAGTCACCACCAGAGCCACCACCAGAGTCACCACCACAGCCACCACCTCAGCCACCACCACAGCCACCACCAGAGCCACCACCAGAGCCACCACCAGAGCCACCACCAGAGCCACCACCAGAGCCACCACCAGAGCCACCACCAGAGTCACCACCAGAGCCACCACCAGAGTCACCACCAGAGCCACCACCAGAGCCACCACCAGAGTCACCACCAGAGCCACCACCAGAGTCACCACCAGAGCCAGCTACAGCAGCAGGTGGAGGCGGGAGGTGGCCTACATAGAGCCACCACCAGAGCCACCACCAGAGCCACCACCAGAGCCACCACCAGAGTCACCACCAGAGCCACCACCAGAGCCACCACCAGAGTCACCACCAGAGCCACCACCAGAGCCACCACCAGAGTCACCACCAGAGCCACCACCAGAGCCACCACCAGAGCCACCACCAGAGCCACCACCAGAGTCACCACCAGAGCCACCACCAGAGCCACCACCAGAGTCACCACCAGAGCCACCACCAGAGCCAGCTACAGCAGCAGGTGGAGGCGGGAGGTGGCCTACATAGAGCCACCACCAGAGCCACCACCAGAGCCACCACCAGAGTCACCACCAGAGCCACCACCAGAGCCACCACCAGAGTCACCACCAGAGCCACCACCAGAGTCACCACCAGAGCCACCACCAGAGCCACCACCAGAGCCACCACCAGAGTCACCACCAGAGCCACCACCAGAGCCACCACCAGAGTCACCACCAGAGCCACCACCAGAGACAGCTACAGCAGCAGGTGGAGGCGGGAGGTGGCCTACATAGAGCCACCACCAGAGCCACCACCAGAGCCACCACCAGAGCCACCACCAGAGCCACCACCAGAGCCACCACCAGAGCCACCACCAGAGCCACCACCAGAGCCAGCTACAGCAGCAGCTGGAGGCGGGAGGTGGCCTACATAGAGCCACCACCAGAGCCACCACCAGAGCCACCACCAGAGTCACCACCAGAGCCACCACCAGAGCCACCACCAGAGGCACCACCAGAGCCAGCTACAGCAGCAGGTGGAGGCGGGAGGTGGCCTACATAGAGCCACCACCAGAGCCACCACCAGAGTCACCACCAGAGCCACCACCAGAGCCACCACCAGAGCCACCACCAGAGCCAGCTACAGCAGCAGGTGGAGGCGGGAGGTGGCCTACATAGAGCCACCACCAGAGCCACCACCAGAGCCACCACCAGAGCCACCACCAGAGCCAGCTACAGCAGCAGGTGGAGGCGGGAGGTGGCCTACATAGAGCCACCAGGTGACCACTCCCCGCCACCACCGTCTACACAACACATCCTCCCAATATCTTGGTCAAGGATCCTGATTCACATTATTCCCTAAACTAGTTTTTTTTTGGGTGGGATGGGGGAGGGGGAAGAGACATAATATCTGGTGGATGGAGTTGATCAATTGTGTGTGTGTGAGTACTTACCTAGTTGTTGTTGTGCTTGCGGGGGTTGAGCTCTGGCTCTTTGGTCCCGCCTCTCAACCGTCAATCAACTGGTGTCCAGACTCCTGAGCCTACTGGGCTCTATCATATCTACATTGTAAACTGTGTATGGAGTCAGCCTCCACCACATTACTTCCTAATCCATTCCATTTACTAACTACTCTGACACTGAAAAAGTACTTTCTAATGTCTCTGTGACTCATGTGGGTACTCAGCTTCCACCTGTGTGGAAGCTGAGTATGCGTAGTAGAGACGGCCAGACCAGTTGTCTATGAAAGCTTTAACATTTATGCGTGTGCCTCCCGTGTTAAATAATCCATCCTTGTTTACCCCCGTCAATTCCCCTGAGAATTTTGTATGTGGTGATCATGTCTCCCCTAGCTCTCCTGTTTTCCAGCGACGTGAGGTGCAGTTCCCGCAGCCTTTCCTCATAACTCATGCCACTTAGTTCTGGGACTGCCTAGTGGCATACTTCTGAACTTTTTCCAGCTTCGTCTTGTTCTGCACAAGGTACGGGCTCCATGCTGGGGCTGCATACTCCAGGATTGGTCTTACATATGTGGTATACAAGGCTCTGTAGAATTCCTTACACAGGTTCCTGAAGACAGTTCTGATGTTATCCAGCCTTGCATACGCCGCCGATGTTATTCTTTTGATGTGGGCTTCAGGAGACAAGTTTGGTGTGATATCAACTCCTAGATCTTTCTCTCTGACCATTTCACGAAGGACTTCATCTCCCATTCTGTATCCTGTGTCTGGGCTCCTATTTCCACCGTCTAGTTTCATTAACTTACATTTGATAGGGTTGAACTTTAGAAGCCATTTGTTGGACCTCATTCATTTTGTCCATGTCATCTTGTTGCCACATACTATCTTAGCCACACACTATCACATACTGTGTGTGTGTGTGTGTGTGTATGTGTGTGTGTGTGTGTGTGTGTGTGTGTGTGTGTGTGTGTGTGTGTGTGTGTGTGTGTGTGTGTGTGTGTGTGTGTGTGTGTGTGTGTATTTGGTCGTCGATTTCTTGTGTTTGGTTGATGATAGGCCTACCTGTTGTCCATTGATGTCTCTTGTTTAGACCCCCCCCTGTCATGATAGTACTTATATGGGCCACCAGTGAACCACTTTTGGTACTGTTAACTTATGGAGTCCGGAAAAAATTAAGCTAAAAAGCAAACTTAAGTATTCCTAGACGTCGTATAGCACATGTGTCTACCATATTATGCTTACTGTAGCATTTATTAGACCTAGAATTATTGGAGATAATTATTTCCCACTAAATATTGGTACTGCCCAGTAAATAGTTACTGTGTGTACTGTGATGTTAAGAGGCTGTGTCAGAGCGTCGTGTGGAGAGTGGGACTCTCCCAGGCATGGTCCTCTGGTACCACTCTCCAGGTTGGTTCCAGTTCCCCTTCCCTGGTATGGTTCCCCTTCCACACCTCCCCCAGTACCCCCAGACTCCACCACCCCAGCAGGGGTCTGGGGCCTCCACCACACCTCCCCCAGACTCCACCACCCCAGCAGGGGTCTGGGGCCTCCACCACACCTCCCCCAGACTCCACCACCCCAGCAGGGGCCTGGGGCCTCCACCACACCTCCCCCAGACTCCACCACCCCAGCAGGGGTCTGGGGCCTCCACCACACCTCCCCCAGACTCCACCACCCCAGCAGGGGTCTGGACCAACAAAGAACCAAAGACACATAAGACACAGCTTCAGGAGGGAGGGGCGTGACGCCCGCCGCCCGGGGACGCTCCAGCTGACCATCACATTATTACTGAGCTCCTCACCTTAGCCCTGACCTTGGCGCCTCAAAAAGTGGCCAGGCGTGCGCAGGCCGTGTTAGGGCGCCACGCGTGTTAAGGTGTAGGTGTGTGTGTGTGTGTGTGTGTGCGTGTGTGTGTGTGTGTGTGTGTGTGTGTGTGGGTGTGTGCGTGTGTGTGTGTGTGTGTGTGTACTCACCTAGTTGTGCTCACCTAGTTGTGTTTGCGGGGGTTGAGCTCTGGCTCTTTGGTCCCGCCTCTCAACCGTCAATCAACAGGTGTACAGATTCCTGAGCCTATCGGGCTCTGTCATATCTACACTTGAAACTGTGTATGGAGTCAGCCTCCACCACATCACTTCCTAATGCATTCCATTTGTCAACCACTCTGACACTAAAAAAGTTCTTTCTAATATCTCTGTGGCTCATTTGGGCACTCAGTTTCCACCTGTGTCCCCTAGTACGTGTGCCCCTTGTGTTAAATAGACTGTCTTTATCTACCCTATCAATCCCCTTCAGAATCTTGAATGTGGTGATCATGTCCCCCCTAACTCTTCTGTCTTCCAGCGAAGTGAGGTTTAATTCCCGTAGTCTCTCCTCGTAGCTCATACCTCTCAGCTCGGGTACTAGTCTAGTGGCAAACCTTTGAACCTTTTCCAGTTTAGTCTTATCCTTGACTAGATATGGACTCCATGCTGGGGCTGCATACTCCAGGATTGGCCTGACATATGTGGTATACAAAGTTCTGAATGATTCTTTACACAAGTTTCTGAATGCCGTTCGTATGTTGGCCAGCCTGGCATATGCCGCTGATGTTATCCGCTTGATATGTGCTGCAGGAGACAGGTCTGGCGTGATATCAACCCCCAAGTCTTTTTCCTTCTCTGACTCCTGAAGAATTTCCTCTCCCAGATGATACCTTGTATCTGGCCTCCTGCTCCCTACACCTATCTTCATTACATTACATTTGGTTGGGTTAAACTCTAACAACCATTTGTTCGACCATTCCTTCAGCTTGTCTAGGTCTTCTTGAAGCCTCAAACAGTCCTCTTCTGTTTTAATCCTTCTCATAATTTTAGCATCGTCCGCAAACATTGAGAGAAATGAATCGATACCCTCCGGGAGATCATTTACATATATCAGAAACAAGATAGGACCGAGTACAGAGCCCTGTGGGACTCCACTGGTGACTTCACGCCAATCGGAGGTCTCACCCCTCACCGTAACTCTCTGCTTCCTATTGCTTAGATACTCCCTTATCCACTGGAGCACCTTACCAGCTACACCTGCCTGTCTCTCCAGCTTATGTACCAGCCTCTTATGCGGTACTGTGTCAAAGGCTTTCCGACAATCCAAGAAAATGCAGTCCACACCTGATCACCTGATCGTGTGTGTGTGTGTGTGTGTGTGTGTGTGTGTGTGGGTGGGTGTGGGTGTGTGTGTGTGTGTGTGTGTGTGTGTGTGTGTGTGTGTGTGTGTGTGTGTGTGTGTGTGTGTGTGTGTGTGTGTGTGTGTGTGTGTGTGGGTGTGTGTGTGGGTGGGTGTGTGTGTGTGTGTGTGGCAACCATGCATCAAGGCTCCTAGCGCGGTACCACAAGTTTTTCTAACTCCTAAGACCTGCCCACCCACGCTCCACACCTGCCACAGGTGTGCCCAGACTATGCCACCTGCCCACCCACGCTCCACACCTGCCACAGGTGTGCCCAGACTATGCCACCTGCCCACCCACGCTCCACATCTGTTACAGGTGTGCCCAGACTATTCCCCCAACGCTCCACAGGATCGTCAACTACCCCTGGTGATGGATGTCCCCCCCCCCCCCCACACACACGCTGGGAGACCACTGCTGGGTTGAGTGTGGCAACATGGCACTATAGTGCCATGATCCCTCCCCCAGGGCCCCTTCACAGGTGTGTCTCGGGCCCCTTCACAGGTGTGTCTCGGGCCCCTTCACAGGTGTGTCTCGGGCCCCTTCACAGGTGTGTCTCGGGCCCCTTCACAGGTGTGTCTCGGGCCCCTTTACAGGTGTGTCTCACACCTGTGAAGTCTGTAGGGATAACGTTCCTATTAACGTTATCCCTACAGACAAAATTCAGAAAATACAATTAACAATTTACAACAAAAACAAAGAAACGGCCAACCTACTCATGAAAAACTTTCCAAACACCAACAGACGCCTTGAAGGAAACCAACGTCGTCTATGCCTTTAAATGCCCACTTGGGGACTGTAAGCCCCAAAGAACTCAGTATATAGGCAAGACAACAACATCTCTTTCCAGGCGATTAACAATGCATAAACAACAGGGCTCCATCAAGGAACATATAATCTCTTCTCAAAACCAGACCATCACCAGAGAAATCTTAACAAATAACACAGAAATCATCGATAGATACAGCGATAGCAGGAGGCTCGACATCAGCGAGGCACTACACATCAAAAAGTCAACACCAGCAATCAACAGGCAATTAATGCACAACTATATTCTACCCACTTCAAGATCCCGAACCAACATAGAAGCAGTAAGAGGAAGTATGGGCCAATAGGCCTTCTGTAGTTACTTCCATTCTTATGTTTTCATACCCAATTAATACTCACCTCACCCAAAGCATTTGTGTCATATCACCTCACCGAAAACGAATACAAGCATGATGTATGTTAAGTGTAAACAAGTCTTTGAGAATGTAAGAAGCCCTTGCGAAACACTTTTAGGTGTCAGACCAAAATAAAAATGTAAAAAAGGAATTTTGGATAGTTACTTTTTCAATTATCCTCGACAGTGAAGAAAAACGTAAGAAATATTGAGAAGATTCGTGTTAGAATTATAAATCTTACCCTTCAACAACGTTTTATATATATATTATATATATATATATATATATATATATATATATATATATATATATATATATATATATATAAATGCGAACAAGCCTGAATGGTCCCCAGGACAATATGCAACTGAAAACTCACACCCCAGAAGTGACTCGAACCCATACTCCCAGAAGCAACGCAACTGGTATGTACAAGATGCCTTAATCCACTTGACCATCACGACCGGAGTGCCGGCGGTGGGGTGGTTCAAATAGCCTCGGCTATCACCTCATTTTGTCCGGTCGTGATGGTCAAGTGGATTAAGGCGTCTTGTACATACCAGTTGCGTTGCTTCTGGGAGTATGGGTTCGAGTCACTTCTGGGGTGTGAGTTTTCAGTTGCATATTGTCCTGGGGACCATTCAGGCTTGTTCGCATTTGTGTTCCTCACGTGTGCCCCAAAGAATGAGGTGATTTGGTAAAATGCTATGCCCAAGATTACTATCCGAGTGCCGGCGGTGGGGTGGTTCAAATAGCCTCGGCTATCACCTCATTTTGTCCGGTCGTGATGGTCAAGTGGATTAAGGCGTCTTGTACATACCAGTTGCGTTGCTTCTGGGAGTATGGGTTCGAGTCACTTCTGGGGTGTGAGTTTTCAGTTATATATATATATATATATATATATATATATATATATATATATATATATATATATATATATATATATATATATATATAATAATAATAATAATAATAATAGACAAAACTCAAGATGCAAGAAGATTACAAATTCTTGAGGCAATTCACATAAGAATAGAGCGACCTACCATGAACACCCAAATCACGGAACTATTTACTCTACCCACCATGAGAGTAAGGACAAGACAAGAACATATCGATACCAACACAGAAGACAATGTCCAACATAACAGGCCAATTACACTGGATTAATCTTTGTGTTTAGATAGGAGCTGCCTCGTATGGGCCAATAAGCCTTCTGCAGCCTCTATGTTTCACCTCACATTTATCCCTTATGTATCCCCCCATGTTTTCACCTATATATATATATATATATATATATATATATATATATATATATATATATATATATATATATATATATATATATATATATATATATATATATATATGTATATATATATATATATATATATATGACTGAAAACTCACACCCCAGAAGTGACTCGAACCCATACTGCCAGGAGCAACGCAACTGGTATCTACAGGACGCCTTAATCCGCTTAACCATCACGACCAGACAATAAGGAAGTGATAGCCGAAGCTATTTGAACCACTTCCCCGCCGGCACTCGGATGGTAATCTTGGGCATAGCATTTTATCAAATCACCTCATTCTTTGGGGCACACGTGAGGAACACAAATGCGAACAAACCTGAATGGTCCCCAGGACTATATGCGACTGAAAACTCACACCCCAGAAGTGACTCGAACCCAAAGAATGAGGTGATTTGATAAAATGCTATGCCTAAGATTACCATCCGAGTGCCGGCGGGGAAGTGGTTCAAATAGCTTTGGCTATCACTTCCTTATTGTCCGGTCGTGATGGTCAAGCGGATTAAGGCGTCCTGTAGATACCAGTTGCATTGTTCCTGGCAGTATGGGTTCGAGTCACTTCTGGGGTGTGAGTTTTCAGTTGCATATAGTCCTGGGGTTCATTCAGGCTTGTTCGCATATATATATATATATATATATATATATATATATATATATATATATATATATATATATATATATATATATATATATATATATATGTGTGTGTGTGTGTGTGTGTGTGTGTGTGTGTGTGTGTGTGTGTGTGTGTGTGTGTGTGTGTGTGTGTGAGAAAGCTGCATGAACGCGCAAGCCATATATCACTAAGAACTCTTTGACCCGGCCAGGATTCGAACCCATGACGTCCAGGATCACCCCTAAACGTACACAGTACCGTGACCACCGCACCAATGATCGTCTATAAGAATTGGTCAGTCTTGGCGCTTATTAACTAAGCTCCCTGACTGACCAACCCCCGACGACACTCATGGATCCATTTGGGTACAGTTTTTCATCAAATTCTGGCGCATGCACGGGCCGCACTGAGTCTAACATGTGTGAGAAAGTTAATAAGCACCAGGACTGACCAATCCTTATAGACGATCACTGGTGCGGTGGTCACGGTACTGTGTACGTTTAGGGGTGATCCTGGACGGCATGGGTTCGAATCCTGGCCGGGTCAAAGAGTTCTTAGTGATATATGGCTTGCGCGTTCATGCAGCTTTCACACACACACACACACACACACACACACACACACACACACACACACACACACACACACACACACACACACACACACACATATATATATATATATATATATATATATATATATATATATATGTCGTACCTAGTAGCCAGAACTCACTTCTCAGCCTACTATGCAAGGCCCGATTTGCCTAATAAGCCAAGTTTTACTGAATTAATATATTTTCTCTAATTTTTTTCTTATGAAATGATAAAGCTACCCATTTCATTATGTATGAGGTCAATTTTTTTTTATTGGAGTTAAAGTTAACGTAGATATATGACCGAACCTAACCAACCCTACCTAACCTAACCTAACCTATCTTTATAGGTTAGGTTAGGTTAGGTAGCCGAAAACGTTAGGTTAGGTTAGGTTAGGTAGGTTAGGTAGTCGAAAAAACATTAATTCATGAAAACTAGGCATATTAGGCAAATCAGGCCTTGCATAGTAGGCTGAGAAGTGAGTTCTGGCTACTAGGTACGACATATATATATATATATATATATATATATATATATATATATATATATATATATATATATATATATATATATATATATATATGTCGTACCTAGTAGCCAGAACGCACTTCTCAGCCTACTATGCAAGGCCCAATTTGCCTAGTAAGCCAAGTTTTCATGAATTAATTGTTTTTCGACCACCTAACCTACCTAACCTAACCTAACCTAACTTTTTCGGCTACCTATCCTAACCTAACCTATAGAGATAGGTTAGGTTAGGTTAGGTAGGGTTGGTTAGGTTCGGTCATATATCTACGTTAATTTTAACTCCAATAAAAAAATTTGACCTCATACATAATGAAATGGGTAGCTTTATCATTTCACAAGAAAAAAATTAGAGAAAATATATTAATTCAGGAAAACTTGGCTTATTAGGCAAATCGGGCCTTGCATAGTAGGCTGAGAAGTGCGTTCTGGCTACTAGGTACGACATATATATATATATATATATATATATATATATATATATATATATATATATATATATATATATATATAGATATATACATACACACACACACACAATTTTTCCCCCTAATATTGGGGGAGGGATTGCTGGTCTGGGAATTATGTACTGTGGGGCGGGGTTTTCATCTAGTAAATGGAGGCTCTTGGGCCACCAGCTGTGGGAGTGGGGCGTCTCATCTTGGAGTAATCTTTCTAACATTGGGTCCTCTAACATTGGGTCCTCTAACATTGGGTCCTCTAACATTGGGTCCTCTAACATTGGATCCTCTAACATTGGGTCCACTAACGTGACGATGGTGTTCCACACCATGATGGAACACTATCGTCATGTTAGAGGACCCAATGCGGAAGTGAAGCGTGCCGCTGGACAAGGATGTGGAGTGAGGCAAACTTCTTGACAGCTTCTGTGATTGTCTTGACAACGTTCAAGAAGGTCGGGAGGTACTTGTTCATACAAGTGATAGGCTAAAGGTGGGTACCAAGAGCTGAGGCTCATTGGTACATTCCCTGGAGGAGACGGTGGGCCCTACATGGAGGCAGCAGCGGTCACGGGAGATCCATCACTCTTAATTACTCAAGAGTGGCAAGTGTTTCTTGAGAAACTGTGTTAGCAGCAGCCTGGCTCGCCCGACCCATTCCTGTTTGTGGGTCATTGTCGCTTTCTTCCCCCCTCTCTCCTCCCCCGCTCCTCCACCCCCGCTCCTCCACCCCCGCTCCTCCACCCCTGCTCCTCCACCCCTGCTCCACCCCGCCCAATCGCTGCCTCACCGCCGCCCCAATTTTATAGAAAGAAAATCTCGAAAGAATTTTGTCTCGTCTCATCGGATTCTAGCCCACTCAGCCCATCCTGAACACCATAAACACCCAGCCCACCTTGCCCACCCCACGCAGCCCACCCCACGCAGCCCACCCTGAGGCCTACCCTGAGAGAGTGCGAGCGGCTCTCTCGCACTCTGTTTTCAGAGCTCAGCTCTGTTCCAGCTCAGTTTGGTACTTTTTCTCATCCTCATATCGGACATAGACAAGAACACAACCTATAGCACTGTATCATCCTTTGCAGATGACACTAGGATCTTCATGAGAGTAGGCAACATAGAGAACACGGCAAACCTCCAATCAGATGTAGATCAGGGCTTTCTATGGGCTACAGAAAATAATATGGTGTTTAACGAAGATAAGTTCCAGCTGATGCGCTACGGAAAAAATGAAAATATAAAAACGGAAACCACGTACAAAACGCAGTCAAATCATAATATAGAACGAAAAGGCAATGTAAATACTTCTCATCTTTTAAAGACGCTACTTTTCAAGACGCTAGTGCTCTCTAGAGTGGAGTACTGTTGCACAATGACAGCCACTTTCAAAGCTCGAGAAATTGCTGACCTGGAGAGCGTGCAGAGATCCTTTACTGCTAGAATCCACTCAGTAAAACATCTAAACTATTGGGACCGACTAAAGAGCCTAAATCTGTATTCTCTTGAGCGCAGGCGGGAGAGATACATAATAATTTACACGTGGAAAATATTAGAGGGGCTGGTCCCAAACCTGCACACAGAAATAACACCACACGAGACTAGAAGGCATGGCAGGATGTGCAGAATACCCCCGTTGAAGAGCAGAGGTGCAACAGGTACTCTGAGAGAGAACTATCAACATCAGAGACTGTTCGACACGTTTCCACTACACATAAGGGACATAACTGGCCGACCCCTCACAGTGTTCAAGAGAGAACTGGATAAACACCTCCAAAGGATACCTGATCAACCAGGCTGTGATTCGTACATCAGGCTGCGAGCAGCCGCGTCCAACAGCCTGGTTGATCAGTCCAGCAACCAAGAGGCCTGGTCGACGACCGGGCCGCGGGGACGCTAAGCCCCCGAAATACTCCAAGCTAAGGAGGCCTACCCAGAGGCCCGCCGTGAGAGAGTGCGAGAGGCCCACCCTGAGAGTGGGAGAGGCCCACCGTGAGAGAGTGCGAGAGGCCCACCGTGAGAGAGTGCGAGAGGCCCACCCTGAGAGAGTGCGAGAGGCCCACCGTGAGAGTGCGAGAGGCCCACCCTGAGAGTGAGAGAGGCCCACCGTGAGAGAGTGCGAGAGGCCCACCGTGAGAGAGTGCGAGAGGCCCACCCTGAGAGAGTGCGAGAGGCCCACCCTGAGAGAGTGCGAGAGGCCCACCGTGAGAGAGTGGGAGAGGCCCACCGTGAGAGAGTGCGAGAGGCCCACCGTGAGAGAGTGCGAGAGGCCCACTGTGAGAGAGTGCGAGAGGCCCACCGTGAGAGAGTGCGAGAGGCCCACCGTGAGAGAGTGCGAGAGGCCCACCGTGAGAGAGTGCGAGAGGCCCACCCTGAGAGAGTGCGAGAGGCCCACCGTGAGAGAGTGCGAGAGGCCCACCGTGAGAGAGTGCGAGAGGCCCACCGTGAGAGAGTGCGAGAGGCCCACCGTGAGAGAGTGCGAGAGGCCCAGCGTGAGAGAGTGCGAGAGGCCCACCCTGAGAGAGTGCGAGAGGCCCACCGTGAGAGAGTGCGAGAGGCCCACCGTGAGAGAGTGCGAGAGGCCCACCGTGAGAGAGTGCGAGAGGCCCACCGTGAGAGAGTGCGAGAGGCCCACCGTGAGAGAGTGCGAGAGGCCCACCGTGAGAGAGTGCGAGAGGCTCACCGTGAGAGAGTGCGAGAGGCCCACCGTGAGAGAGTGCGAGAGGCCCACCGTGAGAGAGTGCGAGAGGCCCACCGTGAGAGTGCGAGAGGCCCACCGTGAGAGAGTGCGAGAGGCCCACCGTGAGAGAGTGCGAGAGGCCCACCGTGAGAGAGTGCGAGAGGCCCACCCTGAGGCCCACTGTTAACCCACATCTTCCCGGTGCTGGCCCACCACCACTACCCGTCGTGTCCACCATTCATCATCCATCTTAACTCTCCATCAGTCATTCTGGGTTGTTATGTGCTGGTGTTCCACCTGTGTTGGTGTTCCACCTGTGTTGGTGTTCCACCTGTGCTGGTGTTCCACGTGTGCTGGTGTTCCACCTGTGCTGGTGTTCCACCTGTGTTGGTGTTCCACCTGTGTTGATGTTCCACGTGTGCTGGTGTTCCACCTGTGTTGGTGTTCCACCTGTGTTGATGTTCCACGTGTGCTGGTATTTCACCTGTGTTGGTGTTCCACCTGTGTTGATGTTCCACGTGTGCTGGTGTTCCACCTGTGTTGGTGTTCCACCTGTGTTGATGTTCCACGTGTGCTGGTGTTCCACCTGTGTTGATGTTCCACATGTGTTGGTGTTCCACCTGTGGTAATGTTCCACATGTGCTAGTGTTCCACCTGTGTTGGTGTTCCACCCATGTTGGTGTTCCACCTGTGTTGATGTTACACCTGTGTTGGTGTTCCATGTGTGCTGGTGTTCCACCTGTGTTGATGTTCCACCTGTGTTGGTGTTCCACCTGTGTTGGTGTTCCATGTGTGATGGTGTTCCACCTGTGTTGATGTTCCACCTGTGTTGGTGTTCCACCTGTGTTGGTGTTCCATGTGTGCTGGTGTTCCACTTGTGTTGATGTTCCACCTGTGTTGGTGTTCCACCTGTGTTGGTGTTCCATGTGTGATGGTGTTCCACCTGTGTTGGTGTTCCACCTGTGTTGATGTTCCACGTGTGCTGGTGTTCCACGTGTGTTGGTGTTCCACCTGTGTTGATGTTCCACGTGTGCTGGTGTTCCACCTGTGTTGGTGTTCCACCTGTGTTGATGTTCCACGTGTGCTGGTGTTCCACCTGTGTTGGTGTTCCACCTGTGTTGATGTTCCACGTGTGCTGGTGTTCCACCTGTGTTGGTGTTCCACCTGTGTTGATGTTCCACGTGTGCTGGTGTTCCACCTGTGTTGATGTTCCACATGTGTTGGTGTTTCACCTGTGTTAATGTTCCACATGTGCTAGTGTTCCACCTGTGTTGGTGTTCCACCTGTGTTGGTGTTCCACCTGTGTTGGTGTTCCACCCATGTTGGTGTTCCACCTGTGTTGATGTTCCACGCATGCTGGTGTTCCGTGTGTGCTGGTGTTCCATGTGTGCTGGTGTTCCACCTGTGTTGATGTTCCACCTGTGTTGGTGTTCCACCTGTGTTGGTGTTCCACCCATGTTGGTGTTCCACCTGTGTTCATGTTACACCTGTGTTGGTGTTCCATGTGTGCTGGTGTTCCACCTGTGTTGATGTTCCACCTGGGTTGGTGTTCCACCTGTGTTGGTGTTCCATGTGTGATGGTGTTCCACCTGTGTTGATGTTCCACCTGTGTTGGTGTTCCACCTGTGCTGGTGTTCCACCTGTGTTGGTGTTCCACCTATGTTGGTGTTCCACCTGTGTTGGTGTTCCATGTGTGATGGTGTTCCACCTGTGTTGGTGTTCCACCTGTGTTGGTGTTCCACCTGTGTTGGTGTTCCACCTGTGTTGATGTTCCACCTGTGTTGGTGTTCCACCTGTGTTGGTGTTCCACCTGTGTTGGTGTTCCATGTGTGATGGTGTTCCACCTGTGTTGGTGTTCCACCTGTGTTGGTGTTCCGCGTGTGCTGGTGTTCCACCTGTGTTGGTGTTCCACCTGTGTTAGTGTTTCACCTGTGTTGGTGTTCCACGTGTGCTGGTGTTTCATGTGTGTGTTGATGTTCCACATGTGTTGGTGTTCCATGTGTGTGTTGGTGTTCCACGTGTGCTGGTGTTCCATGTGTGTGTTGATGTTCCACATGTGTTGGTGTTCCATGTGTGTTGATGTTCCACATGTGTTGGTGTTCCATGTGTGTGTTGATGTTCCACATGTGTTGGTGTTCCATCTGTGTGTTGGTGTTCCACCTGTGTTGGTGTTCCATGTGTGCTGGTGTTCCACCTGTGCTAATATTCCACCTGTGCTGGTGTTCCACCTGTGCTGGTGTTCCATCTGTGTTGGTGTTCCACGTGTGCTGGTGTTCCACCTGTGTTGGTGTTCCATCTGTGTTGGTGTTCCACGTGTGCTGGTGTTCCATCTGTGCTGGTGTTCCACGTGTGCTGGTGTTCCACCTGTGTTGGTGTTCCATCTGTGTTGGTGTTCCACGTGTGCTGGTGTTCCACCTGTGTTGGTGTTCCATCTGTGTTGGTGTTCCAGGTGTGCTGGTGTTCCATCTCTGCTGGTGTTCCACGTGTGCTGGTGTTCCACCTGTGTTGGTGTTCCATCTGTGTTGGTGTTCCATCTGTGTTGGTGTTCCACGTGTGTTGGTGTTCCATCTGTGTTGGTGTTCCATCTGTGTTGGTGTTCCATCTGTGTTGGTGTTCCACGTGTGCTGGTGTTCCATCTGTGTTGGTGTTCCATCTGTGTTTGTGTTCCACGTGTGCTGGTGTTCCACCTGTGTTGATGTTCCACGTGTACTAGTGTTCCACCTGTGTTGATGTTCCACGTGTACTAGTGTTCCAGCTGTGTTGGTGTTCCATCTGTGTTGGTGTTCCACGTGTGCTGGTGTTCTATCTGTGTTGGTGTTGCATCTGTGTTGGTGTTCCACGTGTGCTGGTGTTCCATCTGTGTTGGTGTTCCATCTGTGTTGGTGTTCCACGTGTACTAGTGTTCCACCTGTGTTGGTGTTCCATCTGAGTTGGTGTTCCACCTGTGCTGGTGTTCCATCTGTGTTGATGTTCCACGTGTACTAGTGTTCCACCTGTGTTGGTGTTCCATCTGTGTTGGTGTTCCAACTGTGTTGGTGTTCCATCTGTGTTGATGTTCCACATGTACTAGTGTTCCACCTGTGTTGATGTTCCACGTGTACTTGTGTTCCACCTGTGTTGGTGTTCCATCTGTGTTGGTGTTCCACCTGTGTTGGTGTTCCACCTATGTTGATGTTCCACGTGTACTAGTGTTCCATCTGTGTTGGTGTTCCACGTGTGTTGGTGTTCCACCTGTGTTGATGTTCCACGTGTACTAGTGTTCCACTTGTGTTGATGTTCCACCTGTGTTTGGTGTTCCACCTGTGTTGATGTTCCACCTGTGCTGGTGTTCCACCTGTGCTGGTGTTTCATCTGTGTTGGTGTTCCACGTGTGCTGGTGTTCCACCTGTGTTGATGTTCCACGTGTGTTGGTGTTCCACAGGTGTTGGTGTTCCATGTGTGTTGGTGTTCCACGTGTGTCGGTGTTCCACATGTGTTGGTGTTCCATGTGTGTTTGTGTTCCATGTGTGTTTGTGTTCCACACGTCTTGGTGTTCCACCTGTGTTGATGTTCCACCTGTGTTGATGTTCCATCTGTGTTGGTATTCCACGTGTGTTGATGTTCCACCTGTGTTGGTGTTCCACCTGTGTTGATGTTCCACCTGTTCTGGTGTTCCACCTGTGCTGGTGTTCCATCTGTGTTGGTGTTCCACGTGTGCTGGTGTTCCACCTGTGTTGATGTTCCACGTGTGTTGGTGTTCCACATGTGTTGGTGTTCCATGTGTGTTGGTGTTCCACGTGTGTTTGTGTTCTACATGTGTTGGTGTTCCACACGTGCTGGTGTTCCACCTGTGTTGGTGTTCCATGTGTGTTTGTGTTTCAAATGTGTTGGTGTTCCACACGTGGTGGTGTTCCACATGTGTTTGTGTTCCACATGTGTTGGTGTTCCACACGTGATGGTGTTCCATATGTGTTTGTGTTCCACGTGTGTTGGTGTTCCACATGTGTTGGTGTTCCACACGTCATGGTGTTCCACGTGTGTTTGTGTTCTACATGTGTTGGTGTTCCACACGTGTTGGTGTTCCACGTGTGTTGGTGTTCCACATGTGTTGGTGTTCCACATGTGTTGGTGTTCCACACATGATGGTGTTCCATATGTGTTGGTGTTCCACGTGTGTTGGTGTTCCACATGTGTTGGTGTTGGAGAGACTGTGAGAGAGGAGAGACTGAGAGAGAGGAGAGACTGAGAGAGAGGAGAGACTGAGAGAGAGAGGAGAGACTGTGAGAGAGAGGAGAGACTGAGAGAGAGAGGAGAGACTGTGAGAGAGGAGAGACTGAGAGAGAGGAGAGACTGAGAGAGAGAGAGAGGAGAGACTGAGAGAGAGGAGAGACTGAGAGAGGGGAGAGACTGTGAGAGAGGAGAGACTGAGAGAGAGGAGAGACTGAGAGAGAGAGAGAGGAGAGACTGAGAGAGAGGAGAGACTGAGAGAGAGAGAGAGGAGAGACTGAGAGAGAGGAGAGACTGAGAGAGAGAGAGAGGAGAGACTGAGAGAGAGGAGAGACGAGCGGAAGAGACACATTAGCCAAACGCTTAAGAGAAATTGTTAAGAGAGAAAGCAGAGAGGCGGGTGGTGGTGTTATATCTCATGTGTGTACTTAACTTAGTTCACACCACCGCCGCTTTATCTCCTGGGCCCCGCCTTTCCAACTGTCTCTCATGTAATACTATGACTCCCGACGCCAATGTTGTCATGTATGGTGTGTTAGGAGCCCAGTACTGTGGGTCGCCCAGTACTGTGGGTCGCCCAGTACTGTGGGTCGCCCAGTACTGTGGGTCGCCCAGTACTGTGGGTCGCCCAGTACTGTGGGTCGCCCAGTACTGTGGGTCGCCACAGTACTGTGGGTCGCCCAGTACTGTGGGTCGCCCAGTACTGTGGGTCGCCCAGTACTGTGGGTCGCCCAGTACTGTGGGTCGCCAGTACTGTGGGTCGCCCAGTACTGTGGGTCGCCCAGTACTGTGGGTCGCCCAGTACTGTGGGTCGCCCAGTACTGTGGGTCGCCCAGTACTGTGGGTCGCCCAGTACTGTGGGTCGCCCAGTACTGTGGGTCGCCCAGTACTGTGGGTCGCCCAGTACTGTGGGTCGCCCAGTACTGTGGGTCGCCCAGTACTGTGGGTTGATACCTGGTTGATGGGGTTCTGGGAGTTGTTCTACTCCACCAAGCCCGGCCCGAGGCCAGGCTTGACTTGTGAGAGTTTGGTCCACCAGGCTGTTGCTTGGAGCGGCCCGCAGGCCCACATACCCACCACAGCCCGGTTGGTCCGGCACTCCTTGGAGGAAACTATCTAGTTTCCTCTTGAAGATGTCCACGGTTGTTCCGGCAATATTTCTTATACTCGCTGGGAGGACGTTGAACAACCGCGGACCTCTGATGTTTATACAGTGTTCTCTGATTGTGCCTATGGCACCTCTGCTCTTCACTGGTTCTATTCTGCATTTTCTTCCATATCGTTCACTCCAGTATGTTGTTATTTTAATGTGTAGATTACGGACCTGATCCTCCAGTATTTTTCACGTGTATATTATTTGGTATCTCTCTCGTCACTTTTCTAGTGAGTACAGTTGGAGGGCTTTGAGACGATCCCAATAATTTAGGTGTTTTATCTCGTGTATGCGTGCCGTATATGTTCTCTGTATTCCCTCTATTTCAGCAATCTCCCCTGCTCTGAAGGGGGAAGTGAGTACTGAGCAGTACTCAAGACGGGACAACACAAGTGACTTGAAGAGTACAACCATTGTGATGGGATCTCTGGATTTGAAAGTTCTCGTAATCCATCCTATTATTTTTCTGGTTGACGCAATATTTGCTTGGTTATGCTCCCTAAAATTTAGGTCGTCAGACATTATTATTCCCAAATCCTTTACTAGACTAGCGACCCAGACCCATTAGTGTAAGGCTGTGTGGTGAGGAGGGTGTCACGACTGTAGCAGCTCACACGGCAAGTTCCGTGTTTCTATTCCCACACTCTTCCCAGAGTTGACAGATCCCTGCTGGATGTCGGTCACTTGTGTGTGTGTGTGTGTGTGTGTGTGTGTGTGTGTGTGTGTGTGTGTGTGTGTGTGTGTGTGTGTGTGTGTGTGTGTGTGTGTATTCACCTAGATGTGCTTGCGGGGTTGAGCTCTGGCTCTTTCGGCCCGCCTCTCAACTGTCAATCAACGGATTATTCCTCCCCCCCCCCCCTACCACCACACACACACACACAGGAAGCAGCCCCGTAGCAGCTGTCTAACTCCCAGGTACCTATTTACTACTAGATAACAGAGGCATCAGGGTGAAAGAAACTCTGCCCATTTGTTTCCGCCATCGACGGTAATCGAACCTGGGTCAAAGAACTAAGTATCCAGCGTGCTGTCCGATCAGCCACCAGGCGCCCAGATGTTGGATGGGTGTGTGTTTACTGTTTGTGCTTGCAGACTCGAACTATTACTTCTTAGACCCCGCCTTTCTAACTAATCTATTTGTCGGTGTTGTGTCTACTACATATATTTATCTCTTAAACATACGCGCGCACATGCGCGGGCACACACACACACATACACACACACACACACACACACACACACACACACACACACACACACACACACACACACACACACACACACACACACACACACACACACACACACACACACACAGAATATGCAGCTCTAGCCTGGAGTCCATATCTAGTTAAACACAAGACAAAGTTAGAGAAGATTCAGCGGTATGCCACCAGACTGGTCCTGGAACTGAGAGGAATGAGCTACGAGGAAAGGTTAAGAGAGCTGAACCTTACATCCCTAGAAAACAGAAGAGTAAGGGGAGACATGATAACCACCTACAAAATTCTCAGGGGAATTGACAGGGTGGACAAAGACAAACTCTTCAGGACGGGTGGGACACGAACAAGGGGACACAGGTGGAAACTTAGTACCCAGATGAGCCACAGAGACGTTAAAAAGAATTTTTTCAGTGTCAGAATAGTTAATAAATGGAATGCACTAGGCAGTGATGTGGTGGAGGCTGACTCAATACACAGTTTCAAGTGTAGATATGATAGAGCCCAATAGGCTCAGGAACCTGTACACCAGTTGATTGACAGTTGAGAGGCGGGACCAAAGAGCCAGAGCTCAACCACCGCAAGTACAGTTAGGTAAGTACACACACACACACACACACACACACACACACACACACACACACACACACACACACACACACACACACACACACCGTGGATACTAAAAGAAGCAGCACAGGCCCTCAGCGTGCCTCTGGCAATGATCTTTAATGAGTCACTTATGTCAGGAGAATTGCCCAGTTGCTGGAAGAAGGCAAATGTCGTGCCGATCTTCAAGAAAGGAGATAGGGAGGAGGCACTTAACTACAGACCTGTATCACTGACAAGCATCCCCTGTAAAATACTGGAAAGAATAATTAGGCTACGACTGGTTGCACACCTGGAGAACATTAGGTTTGTGAACAAACATCAACATGGGTTCTGGACAGGGAAATCGTGCCTAACAAACCTTCTGGAATTCTATGATAAAATAACGAGGATAAGACAGGACAGAGATGGTTGGGCAGACTGCATATTTCTGGACTGCCAAAAAGCCTTTGATACAGTACCGCACATGAGACTGCTGTTCAAGCTCGAGAGGCAGGCGGGGGTGGGGGGAAAGGTCCTAGAATGGATAAGGAACTACCTAACAGGAAGGAGCCAAAGAGTTACGGTAAGGGGCGAGAAGTCGGACTGGCGAACAGTAACAAGTGGAGTACCACAAGGATCGGTGCTGGGACCAATTCTATTTCTTGTGTATGTTAACGACATGTTTACAGGCGTAGAGTCCTACATGTCGATGTTTGCGGATGATGCAAAGTTGATGAGAAGAGTTGTGACAGATGAGGATTGCAGGATCCTCCAAGAGGACCTGAACAGATTGCAGAGATGGTCAGAGAAATGGCTACTAGAATTCAACACGAGCAAATGTAAAGTTATGGAAATGGGACTAGGAGATAGGAGACCAAAGGGACAGTACACAATGAAGGGGAACAGCCTACCTGTAACGACGCGTGAAAGAGACCTGGGGGTGGACGTAACACCTAATCTATCTCCTGAGGCACATATTAATAGGATAACGACAGCAGCGTACTCTACACTGGCAAAAGTTAGAACATCATTCAGAAACCTAAGTAAGGAGGCATTTAGGGCGCTTTACACTGCCTACGTAAGGCCAGTCTTAGAGTATGCCGCCTCATCATGGAGTCCCCATCTGAAGAAGCATATAATGAAACTGGAAAAGGTTCAGAGGTTTGCAACGAGACTCGTCCCAGAGCTACGAGGGATGGGGTATGAAGAGCGCCTGAGGGAACTGTGCCTTACGACACTAGAAAGAAGAAGGGAGAGGGGGGACATGATAGGAACGTATAAGATACTCAGAGGAATTGACAGAGTGGACATAGACGAAATGTTCACACGGAATAGTAACAGAACGAGAGGACATGGATGGAAGCTTGAAACTCAGATGAGTCACAGAGATGTAAGGAAGTTTTCTTTTAGCGTGAGAGTAGTGGGGAAATGGAATGCACTTCAGGAACAGGTTGTGGAAGCAAATACTATTCATAATTTTAAAACCAGGTATGATAGGGAAATGGGACAGGAGTCATTGCTGTAAACAACCGATGCTCGAAAGGCGGGATCCAAGAGTCAATGCTCGATCCTGCAAGCACATATAGGTGAGTACATATAGGTGAGTACACACACACATGCGGATGATGCCAAAATTATGAGAAGGATTAAGACAGAAGAGGACTGTTTGAGGCTTCAAGAAGACCTAGACAAACTGAGGGAATGGTCGAACAAATGGTTGTTAGAGTTCAACCCAACCAAATGTAATGTAATGAAGATAGGTGTAGGGAGCAGGAGGCCAAATACAAGGTATCATCTGGGAGAGGAAATCCTTCAGGAGTCAGAGAAAGAAAAAGACTTGGGGGTTGATATCACGCCAGACCTGTCTCCTGCAGCACATATCAAGAGGATAACATCAGCGGCATATGCCAGGCTGGCCAACATACGAACGGCATTCAGAAATTTGTGTAAAGAATCATTCAGAACTTTGTATACCACATATGTCAGGCCAATTCTGGAGTATGCAGCCCCAGCATGGAGTCCATATCTAGTCAAGGATAAGACTAAACTGGAAAAGGTTCAAAGATTTGCCACCAGACTAGGGAATTGAACCTCACTTCGCTGGAAGACAGAAGAGTTAGGGGGGGACATGATCACTACATTCAAGATTCTGAAGGGAATTGATAGGGTAGATAAAGACAGGCTATTTAACACAAGGGGAACACGCACTAGGGGACACAGGTGGAAACTGAGTGCCCAAATGAGCCACAGAGATATTAGAAAGAACTTTTTTAGTGTCAGAGTGGTTGACAAATGGAATGCATTAGGAAGTGATGTGGTGGAGGCTGACTCCATACACAGTTTCAAGTGTAGATATGATAGAGCCCAATAGGCTCGGGAATCTGTACACCTGTTGATTGACGGTTGAGAGGCGGGACCAAAGAGCCAGAGCTCAACCGCCGCAAACACAACTAGGTGAGTAAAACTAGGTGAGTACACACACAAACACACACACACACACACACACACACACACAATGGTTTAAATGGTTTAATCAGAGATGTAGGCTAGCTAAGCAGCAAAGTAAAAGGGCATGGAGAAACTATAGGAATAACAGGACACTGGAGAGCAGAGAAAGATACCAGAATGCCAGGAATGAATATGTCAGGATGAGAAGAGAGGCAGAAAGACAATACGAAAATGACATCGCAAGCAAGGCAAAGACTCAGCCTAAATTGTTGCATAGCCACATTAGGAGAAAAACAACAGTAAAGGAACAGGTAATGAAATTAAGGATAGGGGCAGAAGGATTCACTACAAACGAAGATGAAGTGTGTGAGGAACTGAATAAGAAATTCCAGGAGGTCTTCACCTTAGAGCAAGGAGAAATTCCAGAGATAAGAGAGGGAATAGCTAACCAGGAACCACTGGAAGAGTTTGAGATTACCAGCGGGGAAGTAAGGAAGTGTTTACTAGAGTTGGATGTGACAAAGGCTATAGGCCCAGATGGAATCTCCCCTTGGGTTCTAAAGGAAGGAGCAAGAGAACTATGCCTACCACTCTCCATAGTGTATAACAAATCACTGGCAACAGGGGAACTGCCAGATATTTGGAAAGCAGCTAACGTAGTCCCGATATACAAGAAAGGGGATAGACAGGAGGCAATGAACTACAGGCCAGTGTCCCTAACCTACATACCATGCAAGCTGATGGAGAAGATTGTGCGAAAAAAACTAGTGGAGCATCTGGAGCGAAGGAACTTTGTAACACAGCATCAACATGGGTTCAGGGATGGCAGGAGCTGCCTCACAGGGTTACTTGAATTCTACGACCAGGCAACAAAAATAAGGCAAGAAAGAGAAGGGTGGGCAGACTGCATATTTTTGGATTGTCAGAAAGCCTTTGATACAGTACCACACAAGAGGCTAGTGAAAAAGCTGGAGATGCAGGCTGGAGTGAAAGGGAAGGTACTCCACTGGATAAAGGAGTACCTAAGCAACAGGAGGCAACGAGTCTGTGTGAGTGGTGAGGTCTCAGATTGGCGAGACGTTACGAGTGGAGTCCCGCAGGGGTCAGTCCTTGGACCTATACTGTTTCTGATATATGTAAATGATCTCCCAGAGGGTATAGATTCGTTTCTCTCAATGTTTGCCGATGATGCAAAAATTATGAGGAGGATTGAAACAGAGGAAGATAGTAGGAGGCTACAAGATGACCTAGACAGACTAAGTGAATGGTCCAACAAATGGCTGTTGAAGTTCAACCCGAGTAAATGCAAAGTAATGAAACTATATATAGGCAGTGGAAACAGGAGGCCAGACACAGGATACAGAATAGGAGATGAAGTACTTAATGAAACAGACAGAGAGAAAGATCTTGGAGTTGATATCACACCAAACCTGACTCCTGAAGCCCACATAAAAAGAATATTGTCTGCGGCATATGCGAGGCTGGCTAACATCAGAACAGCGTTCAGGAACCTGTGTAAGGAATCATTCAGAATCTTGTACACCACATATGTAACACTAATCCTGGAGTATGCGGCCCCAGCATGGAGCCCGTACCTTGTCAAGCACAAGACGAAACTGGAAAAAGTTTAAAGGTATGCTACTAGACTAGTCCCAGAACTAAGAGGCATGAATTATGAGGAAAGGCTGCGGGAAATGCACCTTACGACACTGGAAGACAGAAGAGTAAGGGGGTACATGATCACAACCTACAAAATCCTCAGGGGAATCGACCGGGTAAATAAGGAAAATCTATTCAACACTGGTGGGACGCGAACAATGGGACACAGGTGGAAACTGAGTACCCACATGAGCCACAGAGACGTAAGAAGGAACTTTTTTAGTGTCAGAGTAGTTAACGGATGGAATGCATTAGGCAGTGATGTGGTGGAGGCTGACTCCATACACAGTTTTAAATGTATATATGATAGAGCCCAGTAGGCTTAGGAACCTGTACACCAGTTGATTGATCTGTTGAGAGGCGGGACCAAAGAGTCAAAGCTCAACCCCCGCAAGCACAAATAGGTGAGTACACACACACACACACATGCACGCGCAGACATACGCGCACGCGCGTTCAAGAACAGGGTTCAGTTCTTGCACCAGTAATGTTCATCGTCTACATGAACCATCTACCAGAAGGAATACAGCATTATATGAACATGTTTGTGGGTGACGCTAAGGTACTGGGGGAGACAGGAGACGCAGACCAGAGTAATGACCTTCAAACTGAGCTAGATAAAATAAGTGCTTGGAGCGTCAAGTGACAAATGGAATTCACTTTCAATACATACCATGTTATGGAGTGTGGAATATGAGAAACTCAACCCATCCTCCTGCTTAGATAGTACTCTTTGTAACTATGTGCACCGTAGTACAAACATTGACGTACTAAGCAGTTAGTAGATTTTAATATTTACTTAATAGTCCGAAAAATGAAGCTAAAAAACTAATTTAAATATTCCTAGGCCTAGTATTACGCACATATGTTCTATATTTGGCCTTTGATAGCATATATTAGCCTAGGAAGGTTAGGTTAGGTTAGTTTGTCTTTGCAATATAAGTAGAAAATCGTTTTCCTGTTTGTCCAAATTCAATAGTACCTATTTCTATTTTCTAATTGGATTGCACGTGGGTATATGTACTATTGTCGTCATCGTTACTATAAGTACTACCAAGACAGGGAGATGGGCTGGAGGAAATAGTCCACACACAACTTACAAATTATGTGGAAAGGAATTACAGAACCCCAATAAGGAACGAGACCTAGAGGTGGTTTTGGATAGTAACCTGTCGCCAGAGGAACACATAAAGAACATTGTGAGAGGAGCGGATGCGTCACTTTCCAACTTCAGACTTGCTTTTAATTATATGGATGCTGAAATACTAAAGAAACTGCTCATGACTGTTGTGAGACCAAAACTGGAATATGCAGCAGTTGTATGGTGGCCAAATCTCAAGAAGCACATAATAAGCGAGAAAAGTTACAGCAGCATGCTACAAAATGACTTCCGGAACTGAAAAGCAAGAATTATGAAGAGAGACTAGAGGCTTTAACTATGCCTAAACTAGAAGATAAAAGAAAAAGAGGGGATATGATCACCACTTACAAAATACTACCAGGAATAGACCAAATTGACAACGCGTAATTCCTGAAACCACAACATCACGAACAAGAGGACACAGATTCAAACTAAGGAACCAAACGTATCGAAAAAAAAAATATTAGAAGGTTCTTTTGCAAACAGAGCGGTGGACGGTTGGAACAAGTTAGGTGAGAAGGTGGTGGAGGCCAAGACCGTCAGTAGTTTCAAAGCGTTATATGACAAAGAGTGCTGGGAAGACGGGACACCACGAGCGTAGCTCTCATCCTGTAACTACACTTAGGTAATTACACACAGGAAAGTGACGACGCTTCGGTTCGTCCTGGACACACGAAGTATTTACTGTAAAAATCCTACATTTATCATTCAAAGGTTCAGTATAGAGGCACCTAATTTGCCACCCTATTAGGCTACACCCTATAGTAACCTGTACCCTAGTAGGCTACATCCTATAGTAACCTGTACCCTAGTAGGCTACACCCTATAGTAACCTGTACCCTAGTAGGCTACATCCTATAGTAACCTGTACCCTAGTAGGCTACACCCTATAGTAACCTGTACCCTAGTAGGCTACATCCTATAGTAACCTGTACCCTAGTAGGCTACACCCTATAGTAACCTGTACCCTAGTAGGCTACACCCTATAGTAACCTGTACCCTAGTAGGCTACATCCTATAGTAACCTGTACCCTAGTAGGCTACACCCTATAGTAACCTGTACCCTAGTAGGCTACATCCTATAGTAACCTCTACCCTAGTAGGCTACATCCTATAGTAACCTGTACCCTAGTAGGCTACACCCTAGCAGGTTAGCCTCTCGTAGGCTACAGCCTATTAGGGTAGTCCCTAGTAGTCAACACACTTGTTATTCTCGTTATGGAAAGTGTATTATTATATCAGGTCTTCGCTAGTACCTTGTGCCACTTATACACTTGTTATTGTGTTATCTCAACATATTACTGTTCTCGCTATCACTGGCATTAACTATAGTGTATATCGTGTATCTCATATTATAGTGTATATCATGTATCTCATATTATAGTGTATATCGTATATCTCATATTATAGTGTATATCATGTATCTCATATTATAGTGTATATCATGTATCTCATATTATAGTGTATATCGTATATCTCATATTATAGTGTATATCGTGTATCTCATATTATAGTGTATATCATGTATCTCATATTATAGTGTATATCGTATATCTCATATTATAGTGTATATCGTATATCTCATATTATAGTGTATATCGTATATCGTATATCTCATATCATAGCGTAATCAGTATACTTGTGTCAACTTACAAATCACTGCCAATTATTGATGCGTAAGACAAACACTTGGTGTTAAGTGCAGGAAGACTGAGGACCTGTAAACATGTAATGACTGGCAGCACCAGACAGCCTTAACAGTACCTGACTAACAGCAACAACACCACACCAAGTTCATCAATATTAAACCAACTTTATGAATACTTAATCAACTTTAAAATCCTAACAGACCATTACAGGTGACTTAACACAGACAGTAAGACTAAGACATCGAGATGTCACATATATATTTACCTTCAAGCTGAGTGGGAAGATGGTGATTACTAGTAAATAATCTGTGTGTCCCCGCGCCTCGCCCGGGCACGCCTTGTGGGTTCTAGTGTCCCTGCTCGTTCATTAAACATCACATATAATATTGTAATATATGGAGTTGTGAAGCTTGTTCAATATATGCTGTCTTTTTAATTCGTTTGTGAATTGTTAATGTTGGAGCGGTATTACTGCGCGGTGTTAGGGCATGGGGCAAGGTGCCCAGGCGGGAAGCACTGCTCAGACAGTGTCAACACGGGGAGGAAGCGAGAGTTGGTGTGTACACACACACCTCACTCTCTCACACGCGCGCACACACACACCTGTCGCACCAGGGATCGCGATCACACTGAGCCTTGGCTAGCGTCCGTCAGCTTCACACACATAAAGCCTTTCACTGCTCGCCCCGCTGACTGGCCCTCAACACCTCCGGCCACCTCCTGTGGTCTTGCCTCGCTCCGCCCCTCCCTCCCTCTGTCTCCCTCCCTCCCTTCCTCTGTCTCCCGCCTTCACCCTTCATAACAAAATCCCAAAGGGTGAGTTTATTGGACAGCGTCACTTATCCTGTGAGTAAGCGTACCTGGTTGATGGGGTTCTGGGAGTTTTTCTACACCCCAAGCCCGGCCCGAGGCCAGGCTTGTCTTGTGAGTAACAAGTGAGACTTGTGAGAGTAACAAGAGTACAGATGGGCATACCATCATAGCTTGTTGTATGGCACCCACTAGTAGGAAGAAAACCCTATGGTTCATCTTGTCACTGGTGGCAGTTCATATCTCTCAAGGAGGAAGTGAACGAGAAACCTCTGCTTCAATGGGCAATGGCGGGAAGCTAAATTAAGGACAAAAAGGCCTGGAAAAAGTACAGAGAACTAGGTACAGAGGAGAATAGAGAGACACTAAAGAGAATCAGAAACAAATACACCCAAGTTAGGAGAGAAGCCGAGAGGCAATTTGAAAATGACATTGCTGCAAAAGCTTGGACCAACCAAAGTTATTCTGTAGCCATATCAGGAGAAAAACAACATTGTGAGACAATGTACTCATATTTAGGAGACAAGAGGGAATTATCACAGAAAATGGTAATAAGGTATGTGAGAAATTCAACAAAAGATTTCAGGTGTTTACATTAGAACCAGCGTGGAGACTAAGGTTGCCGGATGGCAGGCCCGCGTGGAGACTAAGGTTGCCGGATGGCAGGCCCGCGTGGAGACTAAGGTTGCCGGATGGCAGGCCCGCGTGGAGACTAAGGTTGCCGGATGGCAGGCCCGCGTGGAGACTAAGGTTGCCGGATGGCAGGCCCGCGTGGAGACTAAGGTTGCCGGATGGCAGGCCCGCGTGGAGACTAAGGTTGCCGGATGGCAGGCCCGCGTGGAGACTAAGGTTGCCGGATGGCAGGCCCGCGTGGAGACTAGGGTTGCCGGATGGCAGGCCCGCGTGGAGACTAAGGTTGCCGGATGGCAGGCCCGCGTGGAGACTAAGGTTGCCGGATGGCAGGCCCGCGTGGAGACTAAGGTTGCCGGATGGCAGGCCAGCGTGGAGACTAAGGTTGCCGGATGGCAGGCCCGCGTGGAGACTAAGGTTGCCGGATGGCAGGCCAGCGTGGAGACTAAGGTTGCCGGATGGCAGGCCCGCGTGGAGACTAAGGTTGCCGGATGGCAGGCCCGCGTGGAGACTAAGGTTGCCGGATGGCAGGCCCGCGTGGAGACTAAGGTTGCCGGATGGCAGGCCCGCGTGGAGACTAAGGTTGCCGGATGGCAGGCCCGCGTGGAGACTAAGGTTGCCGGATGGCAGGCCCGCGTGGAGACTAAGGTTGCCGGATGGCAGGCCCGCGTGGAGACTAAGGTTGCCGGATGGCAGGCCCGCGTGGAGACTAAGGTTGCCGGATGGCAGGCCCGCGTGGAGACTAAGGTTGCCGGATGGCAGGCCCGCGTGGAGACTAAGGTTGCCGGATGGCAGGCCCGCGTGGAGACTAAGGTTGCCGGATGGCAGGCCCGCGTGGAGACTAAGGTTGCCGGATGGCAGGCCCGCGTGGAGACTAAGGTTGCCGGATGGCAGGCCCGCGTGGAGACTAAGGTTGCCGGATGGCAGGCCCGCGTGGAGACTAAGGTTGCCGGATGGCAGGCCCGCGTGGAGACTAAGGTTGCCGGATGGCAGGCCCGCGTGGAGACTAAGGTTGCCGGATGGCAGGCCCGCGTGGAGACTAAGGTTGCCGGATGGCAGGCCCGCGTGGAGACTAAGGTTGCCGGATGGCAGGCCCGCGTGGAGACTAAGGTTGCCGGATGGCAGGCCCGCGTGGAGACTAAGGTTGCCGGATGGCAGGCCCGCGTGGAGACTAAGGTTGCCGGATGGCAGGCCCGCGTGGAGACTAAGGTTGCCGGATGGCAGGCCCGCGTGGAGACTAAGGTTGCCGGATGGCAGGCCCGCGTGGAGACTAAGGTTGCCGGATGGCAGGCCCGCGTGGAGACTAAGGTTGCCGGATGGCAGGCCCGCGTGGAGACTAAGGTTGCCGGATGGCAGGCCCGCGTGGAGACTAAGGTTGCCGGATGGCAGGCCCGCGTGGAGACTAAGGTTGCCGGATGGCAGGCCCGCGTGGAGACTAAGGTTGCCGGATGGCAGGCCCGCGTGGAGACTAAGGTTGCCGGATGGCAGGCCCGCGTGGAGACTAAGGTTGCCGGATGGCAGGCCCGCGTGGAGACTAAGGTTGCCGGATGGCAGGCCCGCGTGGAGACTAAGGTTGCCGGATGGCAGGCCCGCGTGGAGACTAAGGTTGCCGGATGGCAGGCCCGCGTGGAGACTAAGGTTGCCGGATGGCAGGCCCGCGTGGAGACTAAGGTTGCCGGATGGCAGGCCCGCGTGGAGACTAAGGTTGCCGGATGGCAGGCCCGCGTGGAGACTAAGGTTGCCGGATGGCAGGCCCGCGTGGAGACTAAGGTTGCCGGATGGCAGGCCCGCGTGGAGACTAAGGTTGCCGGATGGCAGGCCCGCGTGGAGACTAAGGTTGCCGGATGGCAGGCCCGCGTGGAGACTAAGGTTGCCGGATGGCAGGCCCGCGTGGAGACTAAGGTTGCCGGATGGCAGGCCCGCGTGGAGACTAAGGTTGCCGGATGGCAGGCCCGCGTGGAGACTAAGGTTGCCGGATGGCAGGCCCGCGTGGAGACTAAGGTTGCCGGATGGCAGGCCCGCGTGGAGACTAAGGTTGCCGGATGGCAGGCCCGCGTGGAGACTAAGGTTGCCGGATGGCAGGCCCGCGTGGAGACTAAGGTTGCCGGATGGCAGGCCAGCGTGGAGACTAAGGTTGCCGGATGGCAGGCCCGCGTGGAGACTAAGGTTGCCGGATGGCAGGCCCGCGTGGAGACTAAGGTTGCCGGATGGCAGGCCCGCGTGGAGACTAAGGTTGCCGGATGGCAGGCCCGCGTGGAGACTAAGGTTGCCGGATGGCAGGCCCGCGTGGAGACTAAGGTTGCCGGATGGCAGGCCCGCGTGGAGACTAAGGTTGCCGGATGGCAGGCCCGCGTGGAGACTAAGGTTGCCGGATGGCAGGCCCGCGTGGAGACTAAGGTTGCCGGATGGCAGGCCCGCGTGGAGACTAAGGTTGCCGGATGGCAGGCCCGCGTGGAGACTAAGGTTGCCGGATGGCAGGCCCGCGTGGAGACTAAGGTTGCCGGATGGCAGGCCCGCGTGGAGACTAAGGTTGCCGGATGGCAGGCCAGCGTGGAGACTAAGGTTGCCGGATGGCAGGCCCGCGTGGAGACTAAGGTTGCCGGATGGCAGGCCAGCGTGGAGACTAAGGTTGCCGGATGGCAGGCCAGCGTGGAGACTAAGGTTGCCGGATGGCAGGCCCGCGTGGAGACTAAGGTTGCCGGATGGCAGGCCCGCGTGGAGACTAAGGTTGCCGGATGGCAGGCCCGCGTGGAGACTAAGGTTGCCGGATGGCAGGCCCGCGTGGAGACTAAGGTTGCCGGATGGCAGGCCCGCGTGGAGACTAAGGTTGCCGGATGGCAGGCCCGCGTGGAGACTAAGGTTGCCGGATGGCAGGCCCGCGTGGAGACTAAGGTTGCCGGATGGCAGGCCCGCGTGGAGACTAAGGTTGCCGGATGGCAGGCCCGCGTGGAGACTAAGGTTGCCGGATGGCAGGCCCGCGTGGAGACTAAGGTTGCCGGATGGCAGGCCCGCGTGGAGACTAAGGTTGCCGGATGGCAGGCCCGCGTGGAGACTAAGGTTGCCGGATGGCAGGCCCGCGTGGAGACTAAGGTTGCCGGATGGCAGGCCCGCGTGGAGGCTAAGGTTGCCGGATGGCAGGCCCGCGTGGAGACTAAGGTTGCCGGATGGCAGGCCCGCGTGGAGGCTAAGGTTGCCGGATGGCAGGCCCGCGTGGAGACTAAGATTGCCGGATGGCAGGCCCGCATGGAGACTAAGGTTGCCGGATGGCAGGCCCGCGTGGAGACTAAGGTTGCCGGATGGCAGGCCCGCGTGGAGACTAAGGTTGCCGGATGGCAGGCCCGCGTGGAGACTAAGGTTGCCGGATGGCAGGCCCGCGTGGAGACTAAGGTTGCCGGATGGCAGGTCCGCGTGGAGACTAAGGTTGCCGGATGGCAGGCCCGCGTGGAGACTAAGGTTGCCGGATGGCAGGCCCGCGTGGAGACTAAGGTTGCCGGATGGCAGGCCCGCGTGGAGACTAAGGTTGCCGGATGGCAGGCCCGCGTGGAGACTAAGGTTGCCGGATGGCAGGCCCGCGTGGAGACTAAGGTTGCCGGATGGCAGGCCCGCGTGGAGACTAAGGTTGCCGGATGGCAGGCCCGCGTGGAGACTAAGGTTGCCGGATGGCAGGCCCGCGTGGAGACTAAGGTTGCCGGATGGCAGGCCCGCGTGGAGACTAAGGTTGCCGGATGGCAGGCCCGCGTGGAGACTAAGGTTGCCGGATGGCAGGCCCGCGTGGAGACTAAGGTTGCTGGATGGCAGGCCTGCGTGGAGACTAAGGTTGCCGGATGGCAGGCCCGCGTGGAGACTAAGGTTGCCGGATGGCAGGCCCGCGTGGAGACTAAGGTTGCCGGATGGCAGGTCCGCGTGGAGACAAAGGTTGCCGGATGGCAGGCCCGCGTGGAGACTAAGGTTGCCGGATGGCAGGCCCGCGTGGAGACTTAGGTTGCCGGATGGCAGGCCCGCGTGGAGACTAAGGTTGCCGGATGGCAGGCCCGCGTGGAGACTAAGGTTGCCGGATGGCAGGCCCGCGTGGAGACTAAGGTTGCCGGATGGCAGGCCCGCGTGGAGACTAAGGTTGCCGGATGGCAGGCCCGCGTGGAGACTAAGGTTGCCGGATGGCAGGCCAGCGTGGAGACTAAGGTTGCCGGATGGCAGGCCAGCGTGGAGACTAAGGTTGCCGGATGGCAGGCCCGCGTGGAGACTAAGGTTGCCGGATGGCAGGCCCGCGTGGAGACTAAGGTTGCCGGATGGCAGGCCCGCGTGGAGACTAAGGTTGCCGGATGGCAGGCCCGCGTGGAGAGTAAGGTTGCCGGATGGCAGGCCCGCGTGGAGACTAAGGTTGCCGGATGGCAGGCCCGCGTGGAGACTAAGGTTGCCGGATGGCAGGCCCGCGTGGAGACTAAGGTTGCCGGATGGCAGGCCCGCGTGGAGACTAAGGTTGCCGGATGGCAGGCCCGCGTGGAGACTAAGGTTGCCGGATGGCAGGCCCGCGTGGAGACTAAGGTTGCCGGATGGCAGGCCCGCGTGGAGACTAAGGTTGCCGGATGGCAGGCCCGCGTGGAGACTAAGGTTGCCGGATGGCAGGCCCGCGTGGAGACTAAGGTTGCCGGATGGCAGGCCCGCGTGGAGACTAAGGTTGCCGGATGGCAGGCCCGCGTGGAGACTAAGGTTGCCGGATGGCAGGCCCGCGTGGAGACTAAGGTTGCCGGATGGCAGGCCCGCGTGGAGACTAAGGTTGCCGGATGGCAGGCCCGCGTGGAGACTAAGGTTGCCGGATGGCAGGCCCGCGTGGAGACTAAGGTTGCCGGATGGCAGGCCCGCGTGGAGACTAAGGTTGCCGGATGGCAGGCCCGCGTGGAGACTAAGGTTGCCGGATGGCAGGCCGGGAAAGACATGGATGACAATGTAGTCATTGAGGAGGAAGGAAGAAATCACCTGAAGAAATTATATCTGACAAAATCAATGAACCAGATCTAATGTCTCCACGGCCGCTCAAAGAGCCTGCTGAAGTACTTTGTCACTCCTTATCAGTTATTTTATGACACGATTGAGGCAGGAAGTCTTCCAGATGTCTGAAACAAGGAATAAAGAAAAATGATAGAGAGGAGGCACTAAATTACAGATGGGCGTCATTGACAAGTATTGCGTGTAAAGTGGCGGAGAAAGTCATGAGGGTGATACTGGGGAGCATCTGGGGAGGACCAACTGCCGCACAACAGCCCAACAAGTAGTCAGGAAGGGAAAGGTCTCACACACTTGCTTCAGTATTATGACCGAGTTATTAAAATAAGACAGAAAAATTAAGGTTGGGGTAGACTATATTTTCTTATAATACAGTTTACCTGTAGACTTTATTTTGATAATTTAGTCTGTTTTTAAAGACTAGATTATCAAAAAGAATTTGACAAGAGCTGCTGATGGCAGGCCGGTGTACAAGGCCAGTCCATAGCGCGTTGAATAAGGGACAAAAATCATGGTAAAGTGCGATACGTTATATCGTTTTCGTAATAGGGTACTTAATAACATTAATAATAATAACTTAATTAATTTTTCTCCCCTCTACCGCCCAGGATTTAGCCACCATCTTGAAAAAAATGGCGGCCGAAACTATTTTTTTAATAACTCGCATGTGACTCACTTTAGGAGACAATGCGTCGATATATGAAATAATCTACGTAAAATTATCAACAAAACCTGTTCTGTACATTTCTTTAGTGCGTAGCACGGTTTTGACGCCAGAGGTGCGAGAATGTTCGATCCATTTTTTTCAGGGCTTTCGTTACCTAATATATAATGTCTTGCAGGGGCGTCCTTCCTCTTCCAGTGTGGCTTAGGACACAGTGACTGGTCACCCGGCGGAGTTACCACCCGTACACCCACCCGTGCACCCACCCGTGCACCCACCCGTGCACCCACCCGTGCACCCACCCGTGCACCCACCCGTACACCCACCCGTGCACCCACCCGTGCACCCAACCATCCAGCCTAAGTGCACATCCTACATGATGTCATCAGCAGTCGTCGCCTGGCCGGTTACTGCTGCATATTTACAACTATTATTGTTCTCCTTGACAGGTTTGAGTCCCATGTTAAGGACAGTGTGCCATAGTCTCCCATCTCTTGTTTATTTATTTATATATATATAAGAAGGTACATTGGGTTTATGAGAGTACATAGCATTGATGTTTTTACAATCTTGTAAAGCTACTAACACGCAGAGCGTTTCGGCAGGTCCTTAATCACTCTCCTCTGATGGAACATGTTATTCTTCACAGGAATATAATGAAGTCTAGTTGGGTTGATTTTGTAGACTAATGTGAAGACAGAGGTGAGTGAAAGTGAGGCTTCTGTTTATTCCGTCCATGTGTTATTTATCCTTCTGTCACTTGCAAGTTCTCTAACTGTACCAGTTGGATCATCACAGTCCTCTTCATCAATGTTTATTTCAGAGTTTCATCTGAAAGTAGCATGCTTAGGAGGATGAGTGACACATTGAAGCCCTCCCATAGTGTGAAGAGAGTTGAACTCATCAATGGTATAGATGTTTTATCAGCATTGTTGAGCACAAATTGTGTAAAGGAGGCAGTTTGAAGGTCCTTGTCCGGATGCTGCCAAGCTCAAGCCTGAGTGCTGACTCATCACAGGAAGCACACACTCCTAAGGTAGAGAAACCATTAGTAGATGCTCAGAACCATACTGTTGACTAAGATGAACAGCAAGGCTTAATGCTCAGAACCATACTGTTGACTAAGGTGAACAGCAAGGCTTAATGCTCAGAACCATACTGTTGACTAAGGTGAACAGCAAGGCTTAATGCTCAGAACCATACTGTTGACTAAGGTGAACAGCAAGGCATAATGCTCAGAACCATACTGTTGACTAAGGTGAACAGCAAGGCATAATGCTCAGAACCATACTGTTGACTAAGGTGAACAGCAAGGCATAATGCTCAGAACCATACTGTTGACTAAGGTGAACAGCAAGGCATAATGCTCAGAACCATACTGTTGACTAAGGTGAACAGCAAGGCATAATGCTCAGAACCATACTGTTGACTAAGGTGAACAGCAAGGCATAATGCTCAGAACCATACTGTTGACTAAGGTGAACAGCAAGGCTTAATGCTCAGAACCATACTGTTGACTAAGGTGAACAGCAAGGCTTAATGCTCAGAACCATACTGTTGACTAAGATGAACAGCAAGGCTTAATGCTCAGAACCATACTGTTGACTAAGGTGAACAGCAAGGCTTAATGCTCAGAACCATACTGTTGACTAAGATGAACAGCAAGGCTTAATGCTCAGAACCATACTGTTGACTAAGGTGAACAGCAAGGCTTAATGCTCAGAACCATACTGTTGACTAAGATGAACAGCAAGGCTTAATGCTCAGAACCATACTGTTGACTAAGATGAACAGCAAGGCTTAATGCTCAGAACCATACTGTTGACTAAGGTGAACAGCAAGGCTTAATGCTCAGAACCATACTGTTGACTAAGATGAACAGCAAGGCTTAATGCTCAGAACCATACTGTTGACTAAGATGAACAGCAAGGCTTAATGCTCAGAACCATACTGTTGACTAAGATGAACAGCAAGGCTTAATGCTCAGAACCATACTGTTGACTAAGATGAACAGCAAGGCTTAATGCTCAGAACCATACTGTTGACTAAGATGAACAGCAAGGCTTAATGCTCAGAACCATACTGTTGACTAAGATGAACAGCAAGGCTTAATGCTCAGAACCATACTGTTGACTAAGATGAACAGCAAGGCTTAATGCTCAGAACCATACTGTTGACTAAGATGAACAGCAAGGCTTAATGCTCAGAACCATACTGTTGACTAAGGTGAACAGCAAGGCTTAATGCTCAGAACCATACTGTTGACTAAGGTGAACAGCAAGGCTTAATGCTCAGAACCATACTGTTGACTAAGATGAACAGCAAGGCTTAATGCTCAGAACCATACTGTTGACTAAGGTGAACAGCAAGGCTTAATGCTCAGAACCATACTGTTGACTAAGGTGAACAGCAAGGCTTGATGCTCAGAACCATACTGTTGACTAAGATGAACAGCAAGGCTTAATGCTCAGAACCATACTGTTGACTAAGGTGAACAGCAAGGCTTAATGCTCAGAACCATACTGTTGACTAAGATGAACAGCAAGGCTTAATGCTCAGAACCATACTGTTGACTAAGGTGAACAGCAAGGCTTAATGCTCAGAACCATACTGTTGACTAAGGTGAACAGCAAGGCTTAATGCTCAGAACCATACTGTTGACTAAGGTGAACAGCAAGGCTTAATGCTCAGAACCATACTGTTGACTAAGATGAACAGCAAGGCTTAATGCTCAGAACCATACTGTTGACTAAGGTGAACAGCAAGGCTTAATGCTCAGAACCATACTGTTGACTAAGATGAACAGCAAGGCTTAATGCTCAGAACCATACTGTTGACTAAGGTGAACAGCAAGGCTTAATGCTCAGAACCATACTGTTGACTAAGGTGAACAGCAAGGCTTAATGCTCAGAACCATACTGTTGACTAAGGTGAACAGCAAGGCTTAATGCTCAGAACCATACTGTTGACTAAGGTGAACAGCAAGGCTTAATGCTCAGAACCATACTGTTGACTAAGATGAACAGCAAGGCTTAATGCTCAGAACCATACTGTTGACTAAGGTGAACAGCAAGGCTTAATACTCAGAACCATACTGTTGACTAAGATGAACAGCAAGGCTTAATGCTCAGAACCATACTGTTGACTAAGGTGAACAGCAAGGCTTAATGCTCAGAACCATACTGTTGACTAAGGTGAACAGCAAGGCTTAATGCTCAGAACCATACTGTTGACTAAGGTGAACAGCAAGGCTTAATGCTCAGAACCATACTGTTGACTAAGATGAACAGCAAGGCTTAATGCTCAGAACCATACTGTTGACTAAGGTGAACAGCAAGGCTTAATACTCAGAACCATACTGTTGACTAAGATGAACAGCAAGGCTTAATGCTCAGAACCATACTGTTGACTAAGGTGAACAGCAAGGCTTAATGCTCAGAACCATACTGTTGACTAAGATGAACAGCAAGGCTTAATGCTCAGAACCATACTGTTGACTAAGGTGAACAGCAAGGCTTAATACTCAGAACCATACTGTTGACTAAGATGAACAGCAAGGCTTAATGCTCAGAACCATACTGTTGACTAAGGTGAACAGCAAGGCTTAATGCTCAGAACCATACTGTTGACTAAGATGAACAGCAAGGCTTAATGCTCAGAACCATACTGTTGACTAAGGTGAACAGCAAGGCTTAATGCTCAGAACCATACTGTTGACTAAGGTGAACAGCAAGGCTTAATGCTCAGAACCATACTGTTGACTAAGGTGAACAGCAAGGCTTAATGCTCAGAACCATACTGTTGACTAAGGTGAACAGCAAGGCTTAATGCTCAGAACCATACTGTTGACTAAGGTGAACAGCAAGGCTTAATGCTCAGAACCATACTGTTGACTAAGATGAACAGCAAGGCTTAATGCTCAGAACCATACTGTTGACTAAGGTGAACAGCAAGGCTTAATGCTCAGAACCATACTGTTGACTAAGATGAACAGCAAGGCTTAATGCTCAGAACCATACTGTTGACTAAGGTGAACAGCAAGGCTTAATGCTCAGAACCATACTGTTGACTAAGATGAACAGCAAGGCTTAATACTCAGAACCATACTGTTGACTAAGGTGAACAGCAAGGCTTAATGCTCAGAACCATACTGTTGACTAAGGTGAACAGCAAGGCTTAATACTCAGAACCATACTGTTGACTAAGGTGAACAGCAAGGCATGTTTGAAGAGGTGATCTGAAAGAGTTTGGTCCAGCTGGTGCTAGGACAGCATGAACTGTTCCCTACATACTTTGATCTCCTTACTTGTTCCTCAAGACAACAGTTTCAACAAGACAATAGAGGATGTCTGGTATAAGAAAATACAAGTGTCAGGGATGTATCTGGTGGTGGATAGTGATCCTCCTCATACATCTGTCACCTTATATCTTCAGCAATGATTTTTACGGCTGTATTTACTACCCAAAGCCGCTCTTCTTTCTCTTTATTACTTCTCTGTTCCTCTTACCCAACATGTGTCACAGTGTTGCTCCCTGTGTCACGGAAACACACCACACCCTTTGGTCTATTTTTGTTGACGCATACAATAAAGTCTTCTACTTTTGCCTCAGTTCAGATGTTATTGTTGTATGAGCTGGTAGATCACCCTCATATTGTTGTGTCAGCTGGTAGATCACCCTCATATTGTTGTATCAGCTGGTAGATCACCCTCATATTGTTGTGTCAGCTGGTAGATCACCCTCATATTGTTGTGTCAGCTGGTAGATCACCCTCATATTGTTGTGTCAGCTGGTAGATCACCCTCATATTGTTGTGTCAGCTGGTAGATCACCCTCATATTGTTGTCAGCTGGTAGATCACCCTCATATTGTTGTGTCAGCTGGTAGATCACCCTCATATTGTTGTGTCAGCTGGTAGATCACTATCATATTGTTGTGTCAGCTGGTAGATCACTCTCATATTGTTGTATCAGCTGGTAGATCACTCTCATATTGTTGTGTCAGCTGGTAGATCACCCTCATATTGTTGTATCAGCTGGTAGATCACTCTCATATTGTTGTATCAGCTGGTAGATCACTCTCATATTGTTGTGTCAGCTGGTAGATCACCCTCATATTGTTGTGTCAGCTGGTAGATCACCCTCATATTGTTGTATCAGCTGGTAGATCACTCTCATATTGTTGTGTCAGCTGGTAGATCACCCTCATATTGTTGTGTCAGCTGGTAGATCACCCTCATATTGTTGTATCAGCTGGTAGATCACCCTCATATTGTTGTGTCAGCTGGTAGATCACCCTCATATTGTTGTGTCAGCTGGTAGATCACCCTCATATTGTTGTGTCAGCTGGTAGATCACCCTCATATTGTTGTATCAGCTGGTAGATCACACTCATATTGTTGTGTCAGCTGGTAGGTCACCCTCATATTGTTGTGTCAGCTGGTAGATCACTCTCATATTGTTGTGTCAGCTGGTAGATCACTCTCATATTGTTGTGTCAGCTGGTAGATCACTCTCATATTGTTGTATCAGCTGGTAGATCACCCTCATATTGTTGTGTCAGCTGGTAGATCACACTCATATTGTTGTGTCAGCTGATAGATCACCCTCATATTGTTGTATCAGCTGGTAGATCACCCTCATATTGTTGTGTCAGCTGGTAGGTCACCCTCATATTGTTGTGTCAGCTGGTAGATCACTCTCATATTGTTGTGTCAGCTGGTAGATCACCCTCATATTGTTGTGTCAGCTGGTAGGTCACCCTCATATTGTTGTGTCAGCTGGTAGATCACTCTCATATTGTTGTATCAGCTGGTAGATCACCCTCATATTGTTGTGTCAGCTGGTAGATCACTCTCATATTGTTGTATCAGCTGGTAGATCACCCTCATATTGTTGTGTCAGCTGGTAGATCACTCTCATATTGTTGTATCAGCTGGTAGATCACCCTCATATTGTTGTGTCAGCTGGTAGATCACTCTCATATTGTTGTATCAGCTGGTAGATCACCCTCATATTGTTGTGTCAGCTGGTAGATCACTCTCATATTGTTGTGTCAGCTGATAGATCACCCTCATATTGTTGTATCAGCTGGTAGATCACCCTCATATTGTTGTGTCAGCTGGTAGGTCACCCTCATATTGTTGTATCAGCTGGTAGATCACCCTCATATTGTTGTGTCAGCTGGTAGATCACCCTCATATTGTTGTGTCAGCTGGTAGATCACTCTCATATTGTTGTATCAGCTGGTAGATCACCCTCATATTGTTGTGTCAGCTGGTAGATCACTCTCATTGTTACGGACTCGTCGCCCTTGTCAGGAGGTTGAGTGGCAGTTCCAGCGCCATCTAAGCGTCTGCACCCGAACTCCCCGGGAATAGTACATAATGTGGACAATGCCATCTGGTGGTGCCATCAATGTCATCGTCCTTTGCAGATGACACAAAAATCAGAATGAAAAATGCCTCGGTTGAAGACATTGAAAAACTACAAGCAGATATTAATAAAGTTTTCGACTGGGCATCAGAAAATAACATGATGTTTAACAGTGATAAATTCCAGGTACTCAGGTACGGTAAAAATGAGGACCTTAAACATAATACAGGGTACAAAACACAATCAAATGTGCCCATAGTAGGAAAACAGCATGTAAAGGATTTGGGAATAATGATGTCTGACGACCTAACGTTTAAGGAGCATAACCAAGCAAATATTGCGACAGCCAGAAAAATGATAGGATGGATTACGAGAACTTTCAAATCCAGGGATCCCATCACAATGGTTGTACTCTTCAAGTCACTTGTGTTGTCCCGTCTTGAGTACTGCTCAGTACTCACTTCCCCCTTCAGAGCAGGAGAGATTGCTGAAATAGAGGGAATACAGAGAACATATACGGCACGCATAGACGCGATAAAGCACCTAAATTATTGGGATCGTCTCAAAGCTCTCCAAATGTACTCACTAGAAAGAAGACGAGAGAGATATCAAATAATATACACCTGGAAGATACTGGAGGGCCAGGTCCCAAATCTACACAGTAAAATAACAACATACTGGAGTGAACGATATGGAAGAAAATGCAGAATAGAACCAGTGAAGAGCAGAGGTGCCATAGGCACAATCAGAGAACACTGTATAAACATCAGAGGTCCGCGGTTGTTCAACGTCCTCCCAGCAAGCATAAGAAATATTGCCGGAACAACCGTGGACATCTTCAAGAGGAAACTAGATTTATTCCTCCAAAGAGTGCCGGACCAACCGGGCTGTGGTGGGTATGTGGGCCTGCGGGCCGCTCCAAGCAACAGCCTGGTGGACCAAACTCTCACAAGATGGGGTTCTGGGGAGTAGAACTCCCAGAACCCCATCAACCAGGTATCAACTTGGTGGTTATCAAATGGCTAAAGATTCCTGCCTTGGTCAGCCAGAGGGGTCGTTGGGAGTGACCTCTGGTGAGGTGACGCATCAAGATCAGCGCCACCTAGCGTGTGCTACAGAACACAATGTCAACTCCCTATAGTGGGTTAGTGGTATTTCCTAGTTTCGCCAGTATCGGCAAGGTCATTGATGACGTTTTTGTGTCCACAGAGGTGACGTCTGGGGGCAGCGGTACTGGAGAGGGCAGTTCATCTTGAGCAGTCCAGAGTCTCCCTACATGGTCCTGGAAACGACCAAGTAAGTCGCCGCCGATGAAGCAGTGTGGTAGCTGCTAGTGCTTTAGTGTTGAAAAAGATCGGCGTACCTTTGGGACTGGCTTAGGGGAGAGACTGGCGACAGGAAGGTGCCTGTTGAGTAGTGCTGCTAGCTGGTCGCTAGAGACTGCTGCCAGGGGATCGCTACCCCTGTATTGTGACCCCGCTCAGCGTGTGGCTGAGGTACTCTGCCAGCGAGTAGCTGGAGAGCGGTCGTGGGGGTACAGGCACCTCATGACACTGTCAGTGGGCTGGCCCTCTGTTACGGACCCGAGCCCAGCGTCCTAGCATGGAGCAGTGGCGACAACGCCATCTGCCGGTCAGCTCCCGAAAACCCCTCCAAATGGACAACGCCATCTAGCGAGGGCGGGATATACCGGCCACAGGGGCTGGTTTCCCGTCCTAATCAGCTCGTAACGTAGCCGCTGCTGACCTCTGGTGAGGTGACGCTTAGACAGCAATGCCATCTATGGAATGGATAGGTGGGCGTTTGTGTCTAAGCCTGCAAGTGAGGTGCCCTAGAGTGTAACCAGTACTGATGACGTGTCTGATTACAGAGTCGACCTGGGACTGCTGAATCGGACGGTGGATCAGTCTACCCAAGGCAGCCGTAGTATCTTCACGCATTTGCTGCAGAAGCTGTGAGTCACCCCCCGGATGAACACTGTTGTGTTAGCCTGCCTGTGAGGTGGCAGAACCAGGGATTGTCGTACCCGGGGCTGACTGGCGGAGAAGACTAGCCACTGGGGTGTTATGGTGAGGAGAGTGAACTGTGGAATCACACGAGGCTCCTGCCTAGGGCTCGCAACCCTAGTATCGGTCGTGGAGTGGCCTACGCAGCGTAGCTGATTGGAACCTGCCAGCTACAGGCTGGATTTGTGGTTGAAGGCCTCCACGACGGTGCACACAGTGGGACCGTGATTTGGCTGACCTGTGGCCGGGGTAGACTCGTCTAGAGAATCTACGGATTCATCGTGAGGCCACAGGAAGAGGACCAAGGGCTAAGCATCGTTGAGCACCGCGGAACACTCCGTGTCTTCAGAGGAAGACCATATTGTACATTATAGTGTTTATACCCCCCGTGTGATTTATATATTTATTTATTGGTGATGGTAATTATATATTTAATTTAGAGAATTTGTATCCCTTCCCCTTTAATTTACTTGCGTTACGGAACACACCCCTTGAAAGCCACTACTAGCTTGGGGCTGGATACCCTAACTCTAATAACATCAGAGAAAGAACCCAGTTGTGACCCAAGAGGGCCGTAACACCCACGTACAGGTGAACTCGCCAGTGTTCTTCCCAGTAAGGTTGGATACGCTACTGGACAGTGAAGAAATACTGGGGATTGATGAACTCTGCACGTGAGCACGTTTGATATCCTGAGCGAAAGGATTTTACATAGGTGTAGTAATAACCTATCTGTTCTTTATATATTATTTATGGTGACGGTGTACATATATATACTTAACAGTGGTGAAAAGATATTTAATGCATTGACGAAAGGAACAGTGTTTTGTTCATCCCCTCCTTTTTTTATGCACTACATAGCCACTCTTGAAAGTGTACTACCGACTTGGGGTCGGATACTATCATTTTGGTTCTACCTCAAAGAACCCGGTTGCGACCCAAAGTGGCCGTAACACTCATATTGTTGTATCAGCTGGTAGATCACCCTCATATTGTTGTATCAGCTGATAGATCACCCTCATATTGTTGTGTCAGCTGGTAGATCACCCTCATATTGTTGTATCAGCTGGTAGATCACCCTCATATTGTTGTGTCAGCTGGTAGATCACCCTCATATTGTTGTATCAGCTGGTAGATCACCCTCATATTGTTGTGTCAGCTGGTAGATCACCCTCATATTGTTGTGTCAGCTGGTAGATCACCCTCATATTGTTGTGTCAGCTGGTAGATCACCCTCATATTGTTGTATCAGCTGGTAGATCACCCTCATATTGTTGTGTCAGCTGGTAGATCACCCTCATATTGTTGTATCAGCTGGTAGATCACCCTCATATCGTTGTGTCAGCTGGTAGATCACCCTCATATTGTTGTATCAGCTGGTAGATCACCCTCATATTGTTGTATCAGCTGGTAGATCACCCTCATATTGTTGTATCAGCTGGTAGATCACCCTCATATTGTTGTGTCAGCTGGTAGATGACAGTCTCCACACAGGTGCACAGTCTCCGCACAGGTGCACAGTCTCCACACAGGTGCACAGTCTCCGCACAGGTGCAGTCTCCGCACAGGTGCACAGTCTCCACACAGGTGCACAGTCTCCACACAGGTGCACAGTCTCCGCACAGGTGCACAGTCTCCACACAGGTGCACAGTCTCCACACAGGTGCACAGTCTCCACACAGGTGCACAGTCTCCACACCGGTGCACAGTCTCCGCACAGGTGCACAGTCTCCGCACAGGTGCAGTCTCTGCACAGGTGCACAGTCTCCACACAGGTGCACAGTCTCCACACAGGTGCACAGTCTCCGCACAGGTGCAGTCTCCGCACAGGTGCACAGTCTCCACACAGGTGCACAGTCTCCTCACAGGTGCACAGTCTCCACACAGGTGCACAGTCTCCACACAGGTGCACAGTCTCCACACAGGTGCACAGTCTCCACACAGGTGCACAGTCTCCTCACAGGTGCACAATCTCCACACAGGTGCACAGTCTCCACACAGGTGCACAATCTCCACACAGGTGCACAGTCTCCACACAGGTGCACAGTCTCCGCACAGGTGCACAGTCTCCACACAGGTGCACAGTCTCCGCACAGGTGCAGTCTCCGCACAGGTGCACAGTCTCCGCACAGGTGCACAGTCTCCACACAGGTGCACAGTCTCCGCACAGGTGCACAGTCTCCACACAGGTGCACAGTCTCCGCACAGGTGCACAGTCTCCACACAGGTGCACAGTCTCCTCACAGGTGCACAGTCTCCGCACAGGTGCACAGTCTCCGCACAGGTGCACAGTCTCCACACCGTGCACAGTCTCCACACAGGTGCACAGTCTCCACACAGGTGCACAGTCTCCACACAGGTGCACAGTCTCCACACAGGTGCACAGTCTCCACACAGGTGCACAGTCTCCACACAGGTGCACAGTTTCAATGACACTTAAAAGTTTGTTGCCTTGTTAGTATCCCCCACTCCTCCTCCTCTCCTCCTGTGACGCTCCTTAACAACAACAAAAACAGTTCGGGCGCCATTTTGTTTACAATTGGGGCCAAGTCTGAGGCAGTTAGTGGTGCAAATTTTTTTTTTTTTTTTTTTTTTTGAGATATATACAAGAGTTGTTACATTCTTGTACATCGTCCAATTGATATATTATTTAGTATTTCGAAGACGATACAAATTATTGCATCTTTCCATTGTTTCCTTAATCGGCATTTTTTTTTTTTTCTTCGTGTGTGGACTGGACTAAAGATGGCGCGGGAGGCTGGGATAACTGGGGAAACACTGAACTAGGTTATGGGGAATACCTGAAGGACAGAAAGCAGTTAGGCAATGAGATAGTTGTCATGCTGGAGGAATGTAACAAATGTAGTCGCACAAGGCTCTTTCCTTGGACCACTCCTCTTCCTAATTTATGTCAATGACAAACTCTAGAAGTTGGAAAACAAATGGTTGCTGGAATTCATTCCCAACAAGTGTAAGGTAATGAGATGGGAGAGGGAGGAGACCACGAGGCATCTACTCTATAGAGTGAAAACAACTTCAAGAATCAGAAAGAGAAACATTTGGTAGTGGATATAGTTGCCACCGCGACACCGCGGGCACACAAACAGGGTAACATCAGCAGCATTCGGGACGCTGACAATTACTTGAACATCTTTTAGAAACCTTAATCAGGATTCCTTCAAGGCAACCTACACATCATCTGTTAGACCAATACTGGAATATGCAGCACCGGCACGGAATCCGCACCTTGCGAAACACAAAGCCTAAATTGGAAAGTGCAAAGATTTGCAACAAAATTGGCGCTAGAGCTAAAACAGTTAAGCTACGAGGATAGGTTAATGGAACTAAATCTCCCAACCTTAGAGGATAGAGAAAAAAGAGAGGGAATATGATCACATCATACACTATACTGATGGAACTACATAAGGTGCACAAGGATTCATCTTCAAACTTAAAAAAAAGTAGGACAAGAAGACACTGCCGGAAGCTAAAAATGGAAATGAGCTGAAGGAATATAAGTAAATAGTCGTACCCAGTATGGACAGTCAACAAGTGGGATGCACGCAAGAAGAAGTGGTGGAAGCCATCTCCATCCATACCTTTAACGCCACATTCCACAAAGAATTTGCAGCTCAGAATAGTTAAATTGTAAGACAAGAGGTACAACAAGGCTAGAAGGCTGGTCGTAAAGTACTAGACCTTCCTGTTCCGTAGACACACTTATGCAGGTACTTGACCCCAGACGCATCAGCACCACAAGTGAACATGTGATCGTCAGGCAAGAACATTCACCTTTACCAAGCCTTCAACTGATATTATCTTCGGGTACAAAGTGGAGGGGAAGGAGGCCAATATTTTATGAACAATCTCGGTATTAGACAAACGATAGATACCTAACTCAAACAATGTGTATTTTGGGTACTAAACATATTTGTAATGTCTCTTTGGTGGGCCCGGCCTCTCATCTCAGGCAGTGGTCAAGGGTGTGTTCCTCTTCCGCACAGTAAATTATGCAACTCTGCCGCTCACTTGTCTTTTCCATTCCGAGTTAAAGATTCCTCTGATTTGTATAAGTCTTAGTGATGAGGTACTGAGTATAGTCCCCCCTGCAGCGCCCTCACCCGCCAACACGTTCTCCTTCATTTCCACAGATCACAACACGAGAGAAAATCCACAAGAACTTTTTGAACTCCAATGACCAAAGGATTTGGTAAGGATGGTGGGGGGGGGGATGGCGGTGAGAAATACCTGAATTTACCTGACGGCCACTATCACTCTAGAGGCCTCGACAAGGACAGTAAGCCGGCGGCTTGCCAAAGGTCCCCCATTTGTCCTGACGATTTTTTCTAGCTGGATTTTTAAATTAAAAAGTTTTGGCAGTTACGGCTTCGGCGGGCGGACGGTTCTATGGGTTAATAACCCCGTGAGTGAAAACGTATCTCCTGTTCTCAGTCCTACATTGTGGCTTGTTGAGCTTGAAACCCCTTGCTTCTTGTTTGTGTTACATCTATTCACCTTCAGATAGACAATGTTAACATCAGTAATAAAAATGATGGAAAGTTTCTTAGCTTATTCCTAGACAAGAGACCCAACTTCAGTACCCACATACAAAACATAACTAAGAAAGTCTCTAAAACAGTTGGTATACTCTCTAAAATCAGATATTATGTACCTAACTCTGCTCTCCTCTCACTATATTATACACTAATCTATCCCTATCTTAATTATGGTATCTGTGCATGGGGTTCAACCACTGCAAACCACCTCAAGTCCATCATCATATGCATATAAATGTAGAATCATGATCGCGGCCCACACCAAGAGTGTGTGAAGTGCGCGATTACACTTGTCGTGTCAACAATATAATAGTCTTTCCACTAAGTTACAATACAATGCCGTTCTCCCAAATATGCCATGTGCCTATTATAGAAAACGGAAATTTAATGGCAAACATTTTCATACTATCCCCAAGTCGATCGAATAAGAATTGGATTTTATACAAATATTTTTAATCGCGTGTAAATTTACGACGCGGTGTACTTTTAGGAAAAAAATACGCGTCGTTTATTTACGACCCGGGAGCGCTAAAGTGACTGGTCTTACATATACATTAACTCCGTCTCACGGTCAGTCCGTGATTAATACAGTCTCCGTAGTGTAGTAGTAAGACACTCGCCTGGCGTTCGGCGAGTGCTTTGTCATGGGTTCGTATCCTGGCCGGGGAGGATTTACTGGGCGCAATTCCTTAACTGTAGCCTCTGTTTAACGCAACAGTAAAATGTGTACTTGGATGAAAAAACGATTCTTCGCGGCAGGGGATCGTATTCCAGGGGCCTGCCCGAAACGCTACGCGTACTAGTGGCTGTACAAGAATGTAACAACTCTTGTATATATCTCAAACAAAAAAAAAATGGCAAGGAGTTCTTTCATCTGTGGCAAGGTCAGTTGGTTGCCCCCATCTTTCCTAGCTTGTGCAAGCATTGCATGTTCATCATGATTCATAGATGTACAAGAGGTATTGTTTGGAATCAGTTCTTGAACGTATTTGCTAATTACAGTTAAGACACTCGGGTTCTCATATGTTACACTCACCATAGCGGTACTTACAGCACTGGAGGGGTCAATACTTGCTTGAGACGTGTCAACACTTACATCACTGGAAGGCATTTCACTACATACTTGGACGTTCACTTCACACCTCGGGCCGGCGAGATGATCGCTTGAACACTGTCCCAGGTCGTCCATGTTGATCTTATCATAAATGCTGTTGAGACCATTTTCAATCTTCCTGAGTGTTTCTTGGAGCTTAGAGATGGTAATTTCCATTTTACTCATGCGAGCTGGAAGTTCTAACACCTTGTTACGGACCCGAGTCCAGCGTCCGAGCCCGGAGCAGTGACGACCACGCCATCTGTGGGTCAGCTCCCGAAACCCCCTCCAAATGGACGACGCTATCTAGTGAGGACGAGATATACTGGCCACAAGGGCTAGTTTCCCGTCCTGATCAGCTCATAACACAGCCGCTGCTGACCTCTGGTGAGGTGGAGCTTAGACAGCAACGCCATCTATGGAGTGGATAGGTGGGCGTTTGTGTCTAAGCCTGTAAGTGAGGTGCCCTAGAGTGTCCCTATTACTGATGACGTGTCCGATTACAGAGTCGACCTGGGACTGCTGTAATGGAAGTTGGATCAGTCTACCCAAGGCAGCCATAGAACCTCCACGCATTTGCCGCTGAAACTGTGAGTCACCCCCCGGATGAACACTGTTTTGTTAGCCTGCCTGTGAGGTGGCAGATCCAGGGATTGTCGTACCCGGGGCTGACTAGTGGAGAAGACTAACCACTGGGGTGTTGTGGTGAGGAGAGTGACCTGTGAAGTCACACGAGGCTCCTGCCTAGGGCTCGCAACCCTAGTATCGGTCGTGGAGTGGCCTAACCAGCGGAACTGATTGGAACCTGCCAGCTACAGGCTGGATTTGTGGTTGATGGCCTCCACGACGGTGCCCCCAGTGGAGCTGTGATTTGGCTGGCCTGTGGCCAGGGTAGACTCGAGAGAATCGAAGGATTCATCGTGAGGCCACAAAAGGACCAAGGGCTAAGCATCGTTGAGCACCGTGGAACACTCCGCGTCTTCAGAGGAAGACCATATTGTACATAATAGTGTTTATACCTCCCCCGTGTGATAGAATATATATTATTTATGGTGACGGTGATAATTATATATTTAAGTTTTTGCCTTTGTCTCCCTTCCCCTTTAATTTACTTGCGTTACGGAACACACCCCTTGAAAGCCACTACTAACTTGGGGCCGGATACCCAAACTCTATTGACATCAGAGAAAGAACCCAGTTGCGACCCAATAGGGCCGTAACACACCTCCCTCTGCAGGCTGGCGTCAGGCTTCCCAGGTAGTTGAGGGAAGGATGCCAGGCTGGTGGTATCAGGAACGGTGGTGGGATCATTCCGGGTGGGGGGAGGCTGGTGTAGTGGTGGGGTCATCCTGGGTGGAAGGATTGACTGGGGTGGTGGGGGAGTTGCCACACGGTGCTGTGGGGAGGGAAACGCTTGTCACAATCCTTGTGCCAGGCGGTCACACCCTCCCATAAGCACCTGGAACACTTGTGCATGACGGTTGAGGATGTGGTTTCAACGGTCCCAAGGGCGTGATCTTTATTGGGGCATTATTTTGTGAGTTGATTGCCTGCACAGAAGGCACAGGTGACTGAAGATTTACAGTGCTTGGCTATGTGATCAAAGTGTTGACATTTAAAACACATGACAGTTGAGGGCACCCAGGGTATTATGGGACTGGCTGGTCGGTAGGGATCTAGGAACTTGTGATGACTGGGGAGCGGCGCCTCATTTTTCCAGACGATGACAATCCTGTTTAGTGGCTTTTCACCAGACTTGATGCGTCTTGCACTGTACACACCTGGTAGTTCTTTTGCATAGGAGATGTCAAGGTCATGGCTAGCTAGAGGACAGTGTGTGTGTGTGTGTTACCACTTTTGAGCTTTTCCTTTCAGATTGAACCTGGTTCCACAAGTAAGAAATTATCAAAAGAAGGCACCAAACCGGGAAGGCTATGTAGCACCAACAAATGTGCGGAATGATCAGAAGGCGCTAAATATCACCAAGGATGCCAATACGAGAACAGAAATGCATAAGGAGAATGATATCAAAAGTATCCAATTCACCAAGAATTCTATCGAGGGACAAGCGACCGCGAGGGCCAGTCGGAAAACAAGACACACACTCGTCCTGGAAGTCAGGACATTCAACAAGGATATGCACGACTGTATGAGGGATAATGCAATTTGCACAATAAGGAGCAGGGGCGGCGCTCCACTAAGTGACCGTGAGTTAAGTGCGTATGGCCAATACGCAGCCTCGCCAGAGCCGTTTCCCATCACCGGTTACGGTGGTAGGACAGCCATGAGGACACAATACTCTTAAGAGTACGCAGTTTGTTGCCAGTAACAGAAGACCAACAATCCCTCCAATGGTTAAGGATTAAGGAATGAATAACTCGGTAAAAGTCGGAATAAGGAATACCTTTACAGGAGATGGGACAAGAGCGGACAGATTCTTTGGCGGCAGCATCCGCACGCTCAATTAAAGAGACACCAATATGGCTGGGAACCCCAGCAAAACTCAACTGACTTAAATTTACTGGAAATAAGAAACGGCCAATGCCGAATCTCGACAACCAATGGATGGACGGGATTAAAGTACCCGAGAGCCATGAGGGCACTACGAGAGTCAACGACAGCTGCTGAGGAAGATTGACAACGAGAAAGCAGGAGACGAAGAGCACAGAGAATAGCATAAAGCTCCGCTATGAAGATGGTAGTCTCCGGAGGTAGACGACACATATAAGTGCTGTCAGAAAAACAACAGAGTAGCCTACACCATCCACAGACTTAGACCCATCGGTGAAGATGGAAACTGAGTGGGAGTGCGAAGAAAAGTGCTCAAAAAGGAGCTTCAAAACCGTAGGAGGGGTAAAAGCTTTAGTGATGCGGATTAAGGATGTAGAAAACTTCGGAAGGGGGCCTCTCCACGGGGGCAAGGAAGGAACAACACCAGGAGATACATTAGAAATATGAACTGAAAGAGAATCCTGTAAGCGAGATTACTGGACAGAAAGAGGGAGGTGGTGAAGAGGAACAGGAACCACAGGAGGGTTCCCCCACAGGAGGGGTAAAAGTTAAAGCACGACAGAAGCGAGAGAAAGGATGTTACAAGGACCGCACAAGATGGCGAAGACAGTAGCGATCACGGCAGTCCTGGAGAGATAGGGTGCCAGTGTCGACATACAAGCTGAGGACGGGAGTCGAACAAAAGGCACCAGAGCTGAGGCGCAACCCAATATGATGCAAAGCATCAAGACGTGAAGAGTAGGAGAAGCAGACGAGTAAGCAGGGCAACCACAATTGAGCTTAGACAGGACGAGAGAGGAATGTAAAGCAAGGAGAGTGCGTCTATCCGCTCCCCAAGAAGTATGGGACAATACCCGAAGGAGGGCAAGGGCCTTAGAGCACTCAACACGGAGGTAAGAGATACGGGGAGACCAAGACAAACGAGTCTCAAAGAATAACCCCAAAAGCTTTGCGGAATCTTTGTACTCAAGGGGATGACCATAAAGTGACAAAGAAGGACGAAGAACGACCCGTTTCCGAGTAAGTCATGGCACAAGTCTTAGTAGAAGAGAACTTGAAGCCATGATCGGTGGCCCAAGACGACACGGCATCAATCGCAAGTTGAAGCCGGTGTTGAAGGAGAGGCGAATCATCACCCTGACAGCAAAGGGTAAGATCATCAACATAAAGAGAGGAGAAGACGCCTGAAGGAAGAGAGGAAAGAAGACCATTGAGGGCAACCAGAAAAAGAGTAGTGCTCAGAACACTACCCTGGGGCACACCTTCATATTACTGAAAAGAGGCAGAGAGAGCGGTACCAAGCCTCACCCGAAAGGAACGACGAGAGAGGAAGCTTCGGAGAAAGAGAGGGAGATGACCACGAAGGCCAAAAGAATTAAGCTGGGATAGAATATGATAACGCCAAGTGGTGTCGTAAGCCTTTTCCAGGTCAAAAAGGACAGCAACAACGGAGGTCTTCGCAGCAAAAGCAGTACGAATATAGACCTCCAAGTTCACCAGGACATCTGTTGTGCTGCGGCAAGCAGAAACCAAATTGAGAAGGGGAGAGGAGGTGATGGTGTTCCAGGAACCACATCAGACGAACGTTAGCCATACATTCAAAGAGTTTGCAGACACAACTTGTGAGGGCAATAGGGCGAAAGTCCTTAGGGGAAGTACCCAAAGACCCTGGTTTGTGAACAGGGAGGACAACGGCATCGAGCCAGTCCTCAGGGACTGATGACGACTCCCAGATCCGATTATACAGACTCAATAAATACTGAGACGTGCACGGAGGGAAATGGCAAAGCATCTCATAATGAATGCCATCGGAGCCCGCTGCCGTAGAACCGCAGAGGGCCAGGGCAAAACGAAGTTCAGAGAGAGAGAAGGGATCGTTATGGGGAAGTCGAAGACGAGTGCAGAAATCGAAAGGACGAGATTCAAGGACAGGTTTACAAAGAAGGAAAGATTGGGGAAGATGAAGACCAGAGTTAACAAAAGAAAAGTGGGAACCCAGTTCGGTAGCAACCTGCAACGGGTCCGCCACAAGAGTACCACGGAGGTGAAGGACCGGTGAAACATCGGGAACGAATTTACCCGCTATCTTGCGGATACGCTTCCAGATCTGTGGCAGAGGAGTTTCAGATGTAATGGTGGAAACATAAGACTTCCAACACTCACGCTTAGCTGTACAGATAGCCCTACTGGCCACCGCACACGCATTCAGAAACAAAAGAAAAAAATCAGCCATCTGCCGGCGGCGGTCTCTCTTCCAGGCTGCACGCTTACAGCGGACAGCCCGAGCACAGTAAACATTCCACCAGGGAATGCACTTCCGTGGTCCCCGAGAGGAAGTGCGAGGAATAGAGCAGAGGGTACTGTCGAAGATGGTGTCATGAAAAAGGAGAAGGGCACGAGGAAAAGGCAGAAGGGAGAGGTCAGAGAGAGCAGCACTGAGTGTAAATAGGTTCCAGACTGCCACCTAGGGAAGGAGAGGGGAGGGTGAAAAGAGAAAAAGGTAATAAGGATGGGGAAATGGTCACTTCCATGGAGGTCTTCAAGAACCTGCCACGTGAAATCCAAATAAAGCGACAACGACCAGAGAGAAAGATCAAGACAGAAAAGAGTGCGAATCCGAGAGTCCAAATGAGTGGGCTCACCAGAATTTAGAAGAGACAGGGAAGAACAAATCAACAAGGATTCGAACCTGCGTCCAGAAGCATCCCAGACGTTGCCTTAATCGACTGAGCTACGACATGGTTAAAGAGAAGATGAGAGGACGAACGGTTCGAGAAGGCGACCCCAGGTGTTTGTCAGAACATCACCCCAGAGGGTATGTCGACAAAAAAAATCACCCAGCAGGAGCACAGGCTCTGGCAAGGGTGATCAATCAATTCCAATCTTAAACCACCAGTAGGTGGTTTAAGATTGGGAAGAGAAAGCTGGACATTTGGGGAGGTAAATGGAACAAACCGTGTACCATTTACGCACAAAGACACGTGCAGCAGAACATTGGAGAGGTGACGGAAAAAGTAGGGGGGAGGGTGACAAAGGGAACATCATCAGAACGAATCAAGAAAGCAGAAGAGGAACGGGCCCCAGCAAAAGCTGGGGGGGGTGGGGGAAGAGAAAGAGGAAGCAACCAGGACAAGCACCAAGCATTGGCTCCTGGAGAAAGACACAAAGGTGTGAAAAGTGTGAAATCAGAAGTTGGGGTTCACGGAAATTGGCATAATATCTGCAAATATTCCATTGAAGAATAAACATCAACAAGAAGAAAAAGGACAGCAACAGAGGATAATGAAGAAACAAAGGGGGAAAAGGAACACAGCACGTTAAAGAAGCGCAGGATCAGGATCAGGGTCAGTGAAGTCAGGGGCATGGGTAAACTGAGCAAGGATGGAGGGAAGGGAGCGGGAGGACAGACCAGAGGAAGACGAGCAGGGTCCGGAGGAGGAGGAATGGGGGGGGGAGCAACCGAGGGTCAAGGACAGCAGCAGGAAGGGCAGAAACCAGGGAGTGCACCTCAGCAAGGGCAGCAACCAAAGAAACCTTCATAGCAGGAACAGGGGGCGCAACCACCGAAACGGGAGAGGACGGAGTGAGTCTGTCAGAGGTAGGGGAGAGAAAGAAAGCAAAGCCTTCTTACCCTCCAGGGAAGAGGAAGGAGATAAGTCAGGCTTGCGTTTCTAACTCAACGAGAACGCGTCCCAGCACAACGTACTGGGCAACAGATTCAAGCATCTCAACAGAAGAAGAACGAGAGCAAACAACATGATGGCCGCTGGGAGAGTAATGGACATCAGCCCGCATAGACAGGCAGCGTGGAGAGCTAAGAGACAAAGGAGAAGGATGGGAAGGAGAATCGGAGGGAGACGAGGAAGAAGACACAGAAGACAAGACAGACTGGGTAGAAAGAAGGGGAACCCCCAGACAGAGAACCAGGAGGGGGACCATTCGGGACAGAACTTAAAGGAACAGAGGCGGCGGCAGTGGCGCATCTGGGTCTAAGGCCTGGAAACAGTTGAGAGACTGAGGAAGGTGGGAAGGACGAGGAGAGGAAGAGCGCAACACGCGAGCGTAAGATACACCAACGAAAGGGGGGAGACGGTGAACTAGGCGCCTCGCCTCAGGAAGAGACAAATGTTCCCGGTGCTTCAAGGTGAGGAAGGTTGCCTCAAGTTTGTAATGTACACAGGCACGGGAGAAGGTAGGGTGGGCCTCACTGCAATTGAGGCAGCGAGCCCGGAGAGAAGTGCACTTTGACTTAGAGTGACCTTCGTCCCCACACAAGGGACAGAGAGTACTGGAGCATCGAAGGGCACCATGCCCAAACCTTCAGCACTTATTACAGAGCCGAGGAGAAGGAATGTACTCCTGGACGGAGCACCTGGCATCAGCAAGAATGACAGAGGGCAGAAGGGTCCTACCATCAAAGGTAATCTTCACAACCCGAAGGGGTTGATGGCGACGACCACAAGGGGTACAAGTAAACGTGTCTACCTGGAGGACAGAATAGCCCTGGGCTTTGAGGATATGCCGAATATCTTCGTGGCAATCCTATAGATTCCTAACACTGGTTGCAACATGGGGTGGGAGGAGAACAGTTCCAACACTGCCATTCAACCGAGCATTCTTGGAGACCCGAACAGGGGTCTCACCAAGGCAGGATAAGGCGGCCAAGCGGGTGGCTGCATCCTGAGGAGCAGCAGCAATGACACATGTACCGAGACGGGTGGGGATGAAAGTAACAGATGCATCTACTGAATCAACAAGGTGCCTATGGAGGGAAAAGTCGTCAGGAGGTGTAGAATCCAGAGGGAGGAGATCAAAGTATTTGACCCACGAAGCAGGACCAAACAAGGCTTTGTACTCATCAGTATGGGAAGAGATCGAGCGAGTGCGGCCGTAGCGTTGACGGCGTTGAGAACCCCCAGAGAGAGGGGTTAAAAGGCGCAGTAGTCACAATGAGAGACTGAGCCGTCGAGAGAATTCGAGAGGACAGCAGCAGGAGCATAAGGCCACAAAAGGACAGAGGACTGTTCCATGGAGCATCACACTCCGGCAACTGCCCGCCAAGCCCCATTCACGGCAGCAATGGGCCGGACAGGGAGGGGGCCCTGGCTCCACCAACTTTATCTGGGTCAAAGTATCGAATCTAGGGTTGTTGGGGTCTGGGTCTTGGACTACCTCAATGACTGACTGGTTTAGGTTCCAACTTTCTGCAAGCCAGAGCAATGTCAGAGAGCACCTACAGACGAAAATTAGGCACATGCAGTTGGAGACAGTTAATCAGGGTCCATGCAAAATGTGAGGTACTGATATACATTCATCATGAAGTAAATACTAAAATCTAAAACAAATACACAAGCAAATGGCCCTTCGGCAGGAGAAAAAAATCCAGGATGGCAAGGAGTTACCTGAAAAGTGGAAACTGAAAGACACTGGGGCAGAAAGAAGTATAACAGCAAAGGCGTTTAACTTGAGCACCAGGTAATGACTGTGGTGGTGGTTCAAGGAGGTTGGTGAGGTTGGTGATTCAAGGAGCAAGGTACACATTCTTGTGTACCTTACTCCTTGTAGTGCACCGACTAGAACTAGACTAGAATTGTTTGACAATCGCCAAGTAGTTCAAGTCTCAGGGCTTCTCTATCCCATTTTCATTTTGTTTACCTTGCTGTCATCTGTATTGACACACCCACATTTCTGGTGGCCTTTCCTTGATTAGGGTGACTTTTTGCTCTTTGTACCTCTTTAAAAGGGAGCCAAGTTTTGACATGTATTCCCCGGCAGACTTGTATGACTCAAGAGCCTGGTGTGGATAGAATTGGGTTTTGCTTGCCAGGTAACTAGCACCAAGAAGCCACCATAGGAGTCCTCTCTGAATGTCAGGAAGTATGAATCTCCCATGCACAATAGCAACGAGACAGGGCTCTGCAGTTGGATCTTACTTTAACCACCATTAGGCAAGGAATACTTTATACAATAATATTCACCTTTTTAGTATTTTCATAAAGTAGATGTAGTATCCACAAGACTTCATATCCATTTCCTCCAACTATTGTGTTCTTGGCACATCTACTCTATCATATTAAATCATTTCTTCAACTTCTTATACCTGCTAATCTTCAACTTCTTATACCTGCTAATCTTCAACTTCTTATACCTGCTAATCTTCAACTTCTTATACCTGCTAATCTTCAACTTCTTATACCTGCTAATCTTCAACTTCTTATACCTGCTAATCTTCAACTTCTTATACCTGCTAATCTTCAACTTCTTATACCTGCTAATCTTCAACTTCTTATACCTGCTAATCTTCAACTTCTTATACCTGCTAATCTTCGACTTTCTGCAAGTAATTTGATTTTTTTTATGGTTTTCCCTTTATGCAATTTTTAACTTAAAAATGGAGAAAGAACAACAAACCCTGTAAATATGTTTGTTATATATTTATTATATAATAGAGGTTTGGCCAAAGACCAAGTGGCTTAATGTTATACCAATTTATTTTGACTAATGTTTTTATATTAGACAAAGTATACTGAGGGCACTTAACCTGACGAGGTCAAACACCTCCAGAACGCTCACGTAGCCACATTGTCCTGGTCCTTCTTTATCACCACCAAACTCTTCCCTCTCATTTTGACATTTTGACCTGCATTAACTTTCTGGCAATTTATGGGAACACGACTCACAATCTTACAATTTTCTGATTATTATTTTTTTTTTTTACTGAAGAACAAGTCTAATATTTAACAAGCATAATTAGACAAAATTGCCTTTTATCACATTATTAGTAGTGTTAAAAGTAATCAAGTGATGACTGTTCTGATATAGAATAGCTAAATTATATCCCCTAAATTTTCCTGGAAATAATTTAAAAAATTTTATGGCAACCTAATTTATAGTATCTGAGAAGACTTGTCAAAGCTTCCAGAGCTGTATAATGCAAAATGTTTATTAAGCTTATACATCTTACTAATTTACTAATAATTTACGACTATATAGGATAAAACTGACAAGTTTACACACTTATATTCCATAAGAAATATGGAAGAAACCATGATGGGGAGACGTGCTGGTGCTGCTGTAGTCACAGTGCTGCTGTCCACCATAATATTTTACTCAATAGCTTCCCCTTTACAGCTATTTTCATTAGAAAATAGTTCATTTTTCGTTAGTTCATTAGAACAGCTATTTTGTTATTTGCAGCAAATGCTACACACGGACTAGTGTGAAACTCTTACATATCTAACATTTGTGCTTTTCTGTCAACTTCATGAACTAGTTTAAGAGATGCTGGCTGTTACAATCCCAGATGGAGTTAATGGATTTCCGCCTTTTAGAAAGGTTGCACTTTGCCCTTACTAGTACATGCAAATGCTGTATATACAGTTCCAATTATATAGTAGTACTGTATTTGTATCGTGAATGCTAAATAACAAAGTCATAACTTATACCCAAGTATCTGTTAAAATGATACACTTGAACATTGGGTTTTTCCAATACACTTTACTACAGCTCGTAACATTAAAGTAATGCAAATAAACATTTAACACAAACTTTAGTCAATAATTATGGTACAGTATTGTCTTTGTGCTCTGAAAAATAGCTTAAAAATAAAAAATCTAGACTTCTAATCATAGTTTCACTTAATTATGTAGCTACAAAGTATTGTATTTCCTTAGGCTTGTAAATAACAGTTTTCAAATTCAGTTTGAGTCTTTACTGAAGCTGAGCTCAGAAACTATAAAGCCTTTCCTCATTAATTAAGCCATGTTACTTTTAACATATGAACATTATATTTAAATATCACATTTAAAACAAAATTGTGTTTTTATACTGTATTATTATACTATCTTGATAATAACAATACAGTATATACATATTCACTTTTTACTCTCAAAAAACTTAACAGAAGCAGAAAAGATGTATGGATTTGAAAGACAAATTCTAGAGTTCAGAAAAAATGTATATATTTTTACTACTTAAATTTAACTATTTCACAACCTCTTTCATACAGTATCAGGGGAAAAATAATGTTTGTGCTTAACTACAGTATTAAAATGTAAAAAAAACTTTGGATAATTATCTTTTAATGTAAATTATTGTGATACATAAAACATCTTGACAAAGTAGTGAACATGATGATTACATCTCTGGTATCTACTTCACTTACATGTCATCTTTAGCTACAAAACAGTCAAATGTTTCCCCCATTCTGCCATTTTGTTCTGGATAAATATTCAGCACCATACAGTTTTAATATTAATCTTGTTAGAATTATATGAACTGGTTCCTATATAATTATATGAACTCTGACAAAATGCATACAAAATTATTTTGTAGGCAAAAATGTAAAATACTTGTAAGTTCATTAAAGATTTTTACACATACAATAGTTTCAATTAAAAGAAAAAGATATCCAATGGTGTTAGACGAGTGATAAATGCGTGTGGAGAAACGTGCGTGTTATTTAATTGGTTCATACCAATACTGTGAAAACATAAGTAATGGCCCAAAACAAAACATTTTTTGTCCTTGCTACCATGGAATATTGTAAATTTGTTTCATTAAATAAATTTGATCACCCAAATATTGACAAATTAACACTATCAAATATATAAATCAAACTAATGTTACTCAACTCTAATAATGAACTAGCTAGTTGGGTAGTGTTTCACAAACTTATCAAAGGGGCTCGGCTTCGTATTCCTGTCCTTAATGTTGTAGCCGACACATAAATGGTCACCAGGAGTCTTGTTGGAACAAATCAAAATTATATGATAATTTATGACCACTGGCTGACAAGCTTGTTCAAGGGACAATCAATTAGTTATTTACAACAGTCATCACTCCACTTTATTTTAGTTATATACATAGAAGTTATACATGCATTTATAATGCAATCCATAATATCTGGTGTACATATGTCTACTGCTATATTTAGGATCATCTTTTAATAATTGTGGCAATTACTCCCACAGTTCACACACTTTATACGATTTCAAAATAAAACTTTTACATTGCAGTAAAACACAAGAGATTGTGGTCTACCCATAAATCTGGATTATAAACAAAAATATTGTATCAATGTTGTTAAAAACAATGAACTGCATACTTTAAAAAAAAAATCTACAAAGAGGATTGCTATTTAATATTCATATTATTCTTCGTCCGAATCTAACGCATGGTCTTCCTCCTCTATCTCTGGCATGGGGAAGCGGAGAATGGCTGCCACACCAGTCATCTGGTCCAGTTCTAGAGTGAATATCTTTGTATTAATAAATAAAATGACCTCATTCATCTATATACATTAGATCTAATCATAAGAATGAGTGAATGGTGATGCACCTCAGATTTGTACCGTCACCCCTGATAATTTAACATCATCTCGACTGCCACTGCTAACAACTTTCACAAGTTAACACTAAGTAAGAAAAGCACACCTGACAAAAATTTAATTAAAACAAACAACAGAATAATGCACAGGAAAATCATCACATTTGAAATTACATGGAAAGACAAATATCTTATATTGTTGACAGGATCACAAAAGATGACTTTCTATCTCCCTTCCTAATATTTTAATTCACAACGGAGTTACTGCAGACATTTAGAAATTATGCTGTTTTCTCTATATAGCTGAAGGAACAATGAGGTTATGTGCTGAAAATATTAAATGCAAGCAGGAGGAAAGTTCTTATATCAGAGTTATAAATTTACATTTATTATTAACTTAAGAAAAATGATTAGAACAATTTGCAACCTGTAGGAAAAGAAATTCACTGATAGAAACACCTTGTATAAGGTACTTTGTGCCTGATACACCACCCACCCACCCCACTCCATCATAAATATACTTAAGTGTTGTCTAAGCTCACTTATCCAAATTATATGGGAAGGACCTCCCGCCAGATAAGCCAGACATGCGGATAAGCAGAATTTTTACCGGAGATGTCCAAAAGTGAACGTAATCGCAACTTTTTTTACCACAACCAATCAATTTTAATTTCCCCGCACACACACTATTAAAAAATATACCGGTACAATACTAATTTAAAACAGAAACTTCAGCGAACCTTGCTGTAGGTCATCTTCCTTTCCTTGCTGCATAAAACACTGTACAGTACTTTGTATTATCTTCAAATCAATAATTCTTGAAAATTTATATAACCTAACACAACACTAAAATTACTGTTCACGAGCTTGGTAAGATCAGTGTTAGCTGCCAGCGGCTGAAGCTTCACTGGTTGAAGGTCCTTGGCTTGCTTGTGAGGCTTCACTGGTTGAAGGTCCTTGGCTTGCTTGTGAGGCTTCACTGGTTGAAGGTCCTTGGCTTGCTTGTGAGGCTTCACTGGTTGAAGGTCCTTGGCTTGCTTGTGAGGCTTCACTGGTTGAAGGTCCTTGGCTTGCTTGTGAGGCTTCACTGGTTGAAGGTCCTTGGCTTGCTTGTGAGGCTTCACTGGTTGAAGGTCCTTGGCTTGCTTGTGAGGCTTCACTGGTTGAAGGTCCTTGGCTTGCTTGTGAGGCTTCACTGGTTGAAGGTCCTTGGCTTGCTTGTGAGGCTTCACTGGTTGAAGGTCCTTGGCTTGCTTGTGAGGCTTCACTGGTTGAAGGTCCTTGTCCCGCTTGTGAGGCTTCACTGGTTGAAGGTCCTTGTCCCGCTTGTGAGGCTTCACTGGTTGAAGGTCCTTGTCCCGCTTGTGAGGCTTCACTGGTTGAAGGTCCTTGTCCCGCTTGTGAGGCTTCACTGGTTGAAGGTCCTTGTCCCGCTTGTGAGGCTTCACTGGTTGAAGGTCCTTGTCCCGCTTGTGAGGCTTCACTGGTTGAAGGTCCTTGTCCCGCTTGTGAGGCTTCACTGGTTGAAGGTCCCTGTCTTGCTTGTGAGGCTTCACTGGTTGAAGGTCCTTGTCCTGCTTGTGAGGCTTCACTGGTTGAAGGTCCTTGTCCTGCTTGTGAGGCTTCACTGGTTGAAGGTCCTTGTCCTGCTTGTGAGGCTTCACTGGTTGAAGGTCCTTGTCCTGCTTGTGAGGCTTCACTGGTTGAAGAGCCTTTGGTTGCTGTTCTTACTAAATAAGAATCAAGTTTAGCTTGCCTCTTGTGTTAATTAAACCCGTCCTCTTAAAAATAACGTCACTTTTCAGTCGTATGTGCGCTATGGCCAAAAATTGAAGTAATTTGAAATGAACCAGCTCACGAAAGTGATGTACCGTCACATTTTCTGTTTGGGTCCTCTCCAGCTTAGTCTGTTAGGTTAGGCGAGGAAACTTTCAGTTAACTTTTTTCATGACGTTTTGAAACTTTAAGAGAATTTCCTGCCCTCCTAACCTACCAGAGGACCCTTAACTTACTGTTTTGGAAAAAAAATCTGAAATTTATTTTCAATTTTTTTCATTTTAAAATTACATCAGTTTTCAGCCATATGTGTAAACGGCTAAATTCAGATGTAATTTATAAGAGGTCAGGCTGGTTCATTGGCCTCTCTTATGATCAGTTCATTGGTTCACCTCAGGTACTGATACACGTTTCCAACTTCAGTATTAGCAAAGTTGGATGAAAAATTAATTAACATGTCAACAGAAGACATGAGTAAACTGTATTTGGTTGTCTGTGGTGGTGTTAGGACTAGCTTTTTCTTCTCTTAACACCTCCAGGATGATTGCTGCTGCCACCAGACAGTCTTGGCAAAATATTATCAAAGTTACTATGAAAACAAAGTTATTTAAGAAAATGTTTCACTAATGTCGTGGCAATGTGGTGTTATGCGAAGGTTGAGAGTACATGGCCTGGGCGGGTCCACTAGGGGCAGGCAGGCACATTATATAGGCTGCCAGGTGGACAAAATCCCTAAATTAGAGCAGGAAACTAGTCTGAACATGCAGTTTCTCAGAAATTTGTATTTGTTATAATATTAGATAATTCTTTAGTTTTTACTGTAATGAATTGTTTTAATATAATTCTTGTTTAACACTTTCGCGCTATCTGAACGCGCCGGCGCGTCCGGTTTCATCTAACGTAAACGCATAGTGGACATAAAGTTATGTCTTCTTTTAAAATATTTGTATAAAATTCAATTTTAATCCGATTTCATAGGGGTTTGTTTCAAACGACGCGCCATGAAGTTCTCTTTCTCACCACTAGGCCGCCTGGCGCGTCGGCCTACCCAGTCACGTGACAGGCCCATTGTTTTCGTGTCACGTGTCGTGAGTCGATCACGCTCCCCTCGCGTGCCAAACTCGAGCATTTTTACCCGTTTCCGTGTGGATTATACCCAATTACTTCATCAAAAATGGATCAAGGTCAAGGCCCAAGCACTTCTACGCCCAAGGAAGCCTCCAGGTCATCGAGATCAAATGGTTAAATATTACCATTTTACCAGGAAAACTCACAAGTGGACCAAAAAGATTACCTTTTATTTCCTGCAAATGGCATTGCATAATGCCTATGTTTTGCACAAATACAACACAACTGATCGAAAAAAGCTAACATTGCTACAGTTCCACGAAGTGGCAATCTGGGCCCTATTGCACTGGGACACAGAGGAGTGGCCTAAAACAACATCATCATCTCAACACTTGCGGCACGCTCCAGACATAAATGATGACACAGCTCCTGCCAATGCTGACGCCATGCCAACTCCCGGACCATCTGGTGTGAGGCGGCCTTTGTTCACTACACCACCTCAAGATGAAGCAGACAACGAATCTGAACCCGACATGTCTGCCACACTGCCAGTTGACGAAACTGTTTTGTCAGATGAATCTGACTCTCCTGCAACTCCTGTTACACCTCCAGCGAGAGGACCTGGCCGCCCTATTGTTGATTCAGAAAATCGCATGAACTACAAACTGAAACATGAAATTTACAGACTGCCCAAACGTCTCAAGTGTCATGCATGCGCACGGTCCGGTAAAAGGAAGGACACGAACTATGGATGCAAGACCTGTGGTGTTGCACTCTGTGTTGTTCCCTGCTACACCAATTACCACCGGAAACAGGTGTATTGGGTGGTGAAGAAGTAACCACCCGCAACAGCTTCACTCCACCAACACACCATCTGTTGAGCAACTTCAGGAATGAAGAACCTGAAGAAGGTGGAGTGAAGAACAAATGCTCAACTTACTTTTCCACAACCAGCCTTCCCTTGGTAAGTACACCTATTTGGTCCAAGTTTGTGTAGTATAATTTAGCTCATAGAACATTCTATTGCGAAAACATTGCCACAAAAATGAATGACATTCATACAATAATAATATCAGAACAGTGAAATAAGTATAAACTTTCAAAGCAACGTTTCGTGCATGTGTCGTCCGGTCACCGTTACCGGGTAACAGTGCGCCCACTTCCCACACTCTTGCGGGTGGGCCGAGACCATTATTCTACGATTATATTCATATCACTGTGTTGGGAATTTTATTGGGAGTCCATTGATACCAAAATTAAGGCTGTAGGACAATTGTAGAGGTGATAATAATCCCAAGAGTAGAAACATTTTGTTGCTGTTGAGCGCTCACGGCGACTCATCTTCGTAGTTATTTATTTCATGCTGGTATCTCTATAGCTTTCGTGACTTTTTTTACTGATGTTCTTCTAGGGAATTTTATTGCGAACACGTTGGTACCAAAATGAAATACGTAGCATGAAAACTAAGGTCAGAAAAGTAAAAAGAGTATACACATTTTTGTTTTTACGCTTAAGTGATAAAAACGCCGCGCGCACATACGGTTGGTTGAGTGACCTTCGCCGAGAGCGCGAAAGTGTTAATATTCTTGTTTTAACATACTGTACTTCTGTCTGTGGAATCCGGCAAAATCTCCAGTTATCCAAATTGCTATTCAGATATGGCGAAGTTTTGCCAAAAAATATCTGGCAGGAATTTTCACTGGATAACCCAAATATCCAGATCAGCGCACTTCAGATAAGCGAGCTGATACTGTACTGTAGAACAGTTTGATGACTAAGTGGTATCCCACGAAACATAAATGAAGAGAGAATTTGGAAAGTAACTAATAAAACAAATACAGTATAAAAAAAAATTTGGATGAGTAAACCTGTTTAAATTAGGATCTGACACTTGTATTCAGGTGTGGGAGATGAATCATTACAAGAACAGTGTTAACCAACTAGACAAAGAATAGAGGTCTGTGTCATAGAAAAAATTTTTTGCCCTGTGTCACAATACAACCATTTAGCATTCCTCCCCAACTGCCTGCTTTCCCATGCCTGGCAACTTTATTGCCTGGGGATCACAGGGACGTTGATTCCCCCCCCCCCTTTTTTGGTTGATCCTTCAAGTGTGGATATGGTATCAAGCACTGTCTTGGCTTAAAGGTGCCGGGTCTTGTGGTTTCCTGGTGTGCTCACAGGGTGTGGGACACCTCTCCTCCTCCCCCCCTCCTCACCATCTTCCGTACACCAACAGCAGTCATCAGCAAGGGTAAGTAATAACTTGAACATAGTTTTGTAGTGTAGATTTCGATGAATTAGGTTTAAAATTTAGTTTGAAGTGAGGTTTTTGGGTAGTCGGAAATGGATTAATTCATTTCCTGTTATTTCTTATGGGGAAATTAGCTTTGGTTTACAAGTTTTCAGATTATGAGCCGTCTCCAGGAACGGATTAAACCGAGGTACCACTGTAATATACACGTGGAAGATACTGGAGGGCCAAGTACCAAATCTACACAGTAAAATAACAACGTACTGGAGTGAACGATATGGAAGAAAATGCAGAATAGAACCAGTGAAGAACAGGTGCCATAGGCACAATCAAAGAGAACTGTATAAACATCAGAGGTCCGCTGTTGTTCAACACCCTCCCAGCGAGCATAAGAAATATTGCCGGAACAACTGTGGACAACTGTGGACAACAACTAGATTCCTCCAAGAAGTGCCGGACCAACCGGGCTGTAGTGGATATGTGGGCCTGCGGGCCGCTCCAAGTAACAGCCTGGTGGACCAAACTCTCACAAGTCAAGCCTGGCCTCGGGCCGGGCTTGGTGAGTAGAAGAACTCCCAGAACCCATCAACCAGGTATCAACCAGATGGTTCCCATCTACCTGGCACATCAGATGTGGGGATTAATAAGCCTACTGGGAACCAGCGCTAGAACATGGGCCCCTTCACAGAGGCGCAGACAGTGGCGACATTTCACCACCTCACCAGTTAAGGTAAACAAAGTCAGCGAGTCAGAACAAACCACTGCTAAATTCAAAAGACCTCTGTAACACCGTAAGGTGTTTGGTTTAGTTTTATTTAAAAATACATAAGAGATACATGAGTCAGAGACAAGGATCTGAGAGACGCCAGTTTGTCGGCCTGAAATTCACACCTCTAAGCGTTAATGACCCCAAGTGACCTGAGGTCAGATCATGCAAATTTCACCTTGCTTCTGCTAATCTGATAATTGGCCTTCAAACATGCCGACGTTTAAGGAGTGGTTTCGTAGAGAGCCTCGGGCTATCTACTAGTGGGCGGAGTTAGCTACTAGGCTCCCCAATATATACTCGGAGAGCAGAGCATAGAAGAGATGAGATGAGATGAGAATAGGAGACCAGCCAGCAGAGCAGAGCAGAGGCCAGCCGTCGTCGAGATAGGCTGTCTCCGGACGGGGGGTGACGCTGCCTGACAACTGCAGACTCCCCCCCCCCCCCCTCTATCCAGCTATAGGCACTTGGTGAGTTGAAAATTAAGGTGACTTGGTCGTGTTTACAAGGGTTGTGTGAGGATCAGGGGCAGTCAAATTGTAGGGTTCTTGAATTCTTGGATGATGACTCACTTTGCATATTAATCTTGAACATTTGAATTGCTTAAATTATGATACTTATGTGAAATATAATTGATGAATTTATTATTTAAATTGTCTTTAACTTTGTTCCCTAGAGTTTTTGAGTTGAGGTGAGAAAGCCTCTGCGGTTACTGGGTTCATGATTTTAATGAGTACATGATACAGATGGAACAGACTAATAATGACCTCGTGTTAACATCTTTGAGAATTTTGTGATACAGACAAGTTCCATTCCTTGTCTTGTATGTAATGGTCTTGAATGGATGGTGGCAGCATTTCTTCTTCTACTATCTACTCTTCTATCATCTACTTTTCTACTTCTACCTATCTACTCCTCTCCCTCCACCCCTCTCCAACCTCTCACTTTCAGTTGACGACCCTCCTCGCTCCTCCCACCTCTCTACCTCTCTCACCCCCAAACCCTCACTAATTACTTCATTATTCATCTCTTTCCTTTCGTTTCTCTTATACGTTTGTGGCAGTGAAATGTGTTCTAGAGTTCTCTCTAGAGTTTCGGGTAGCTGATCAAGTTACGGTGCCTTGTAGTTCCCGCACCTAGGTAGTCGAATACCTAGGTTACAAGGTGTTGAACGAGAGAGGCTGCCGTAGGAACTCTGGGGGGTGCTCTAGAATAGTTAGCTAACTGAGGACAGGATAACGGACTAGAGAGAGCCGTTTCCCCCAGCCTCGTTAGTTAACTGGGGGGTGGAATAATGTACAAGAGAGAGCCATTTCCACCACCCCCCGTTACACCTCAAAGACTTGAAACCCGCCTAATGAACTCTGAGTCCCAATTATGTAAACAATCAATCTGATACTCTTGAAACTAGCACAAGCTTGTTTGCGCCACCTTCCCCATTCATTTAAGGGGAAAAGGGAAAGCAGCTCACCACTTGCCGAGGTCTGAGCTGTCAGTTCTGGATCAGATGTAAACACCTACCAGACAACCAGAAAGAAGAGGAGGAGGGGGGGGGGGGGGAAGAATGATCAGGGAGCCTCTTATGGCTCTCTGAAGCTAACTACACACAGAGGAGGAAAACACATGAGATTTACCAGGGAGGAGGGAGCACCAAAGATGAAAAGGAAACCCCCCGGACAAGGCCACACAAGAGCGTCAATGCCTGGGAACATTCATCAAACACCGGGCTGCCAGAACCATGTTAGGCCTCCAAAACTCCCATGCCTGAATATCAGCCCAGGATATATTTGCAAACAGCTGAAAAAGTGGCACACATCATGGGCACAGTAGACCACAGGCTGGCTAGCCATAACACTGCAGATGACCAGAGATATATATACCTTGGAACAGGGAACAAAGGAAACAGGATCAATCCACAAAGCATCCACTGAAGTCAAATCAGCGGCACAAATGTAGCGAAGGAGAGCCACTGTGGAACACAGTGTATGATGCACCCCCCGACTGAACCGACCATCAATACCCAAAGGACCCCTCCAAAAGTCAACGTGTTCTTCACCAGAAAAGGAGGAGCCAGCTGCAAATGAAAAAATGTCCACCAGGGTGAAAAGAAACCGCGCCTCTAGAGAGCATGAAGCTCCCTTACCTGACAAACTGAGGCAAGGGAAACCAAAATTATGGACCAAAGGGATTTGGTCCATGATTTGGATTTCATCTGATCCCCAAATGCCCTACTCATTGCAGAGCCAGATTTTGGTCCAGGTTCTCAGTAGGTCAACACGAGTCTCAGATGCTTAGTGCACTTCAAGTTTGGCTTCAACAAAGAACAAGCTGCGGGAAGCCAATGACGAGGCCTCCCAGAAATATTCATTGCATTTTTATTGAACTTTAAAAATGAATAGCGAGACTTCTCCCTCCCCTCTTTAACATACCTTATCTTTCTTAATTCTTTTTATCTACCCCTAGCATAATCTATATATAATTTTTCAACTTTATTGCATTATCATTGTTATTCATAAAATTCCCAAATTTGTTTACAAATATAGAAGTAAAGCGCTCTTAGAAATATCCCCAACTCTAATAAACTCTCCCGTAAGTGCTGTGTCTCAGCAAATAGTACATAATGAACAATGTGAAAAAGGGTACTCACGTTCACCAGAAACATGAAGGCTGGAGAATATCTTCACATCCCCGCTATTCTCTTTTACACCATCCACCAGCCTCACGTACCTTTGCCGCTCTTCCAAATCCTTCGATCTATTAAATAAGACATTATATCAACATAGGATAGGTTGATATAAATTTACAGAATTTATATCAAAAGGTTGAAATAAAGATTTAAATAAAAAAATTCTTTTAAAACTCAAATTGTATAAAGGTGGTTATCAAAAGCTTGCATGCTGTTTATTTTGCATAAAATACATCATGGAGGTACATTATATAGCAATTTCTGGTGAATCAACCTCATTTTCTGGTCCTGCATCTCTCTCTATCAAATTTGTTGTGCTTTCATCATATATCTCTCAAAGCCTGGCATACATCTTATTTACTTCCTTACCTAGCAACAAGTCTTTCCAATCAACTTCATTAAAGAATTTACTAACTTCGCCAGTATCCTCTCATGAAATCAAGTTTATCAACTGTTTCAAATTCCTCATTCACCTCTAAATTGCAATGTACAGTATTACATATTTTAATTCCAAGAAGACATGATCGCTCTTACCCAAGGGATTAAGGTGTTGAATATAGAATATCTCTCCTTTCCTGGTGAATCTTAAACCCAACATTGATAGAACATCTCCTTCCCTCATTTTTGTGGCCTGCTTAATGTACTCGCCTAATTGTACTTGTGGGGATTGAGCTTTGGCTCTTCTGTCCTGCCTCTTAACTGTCAGTCAACTGGTGTATAGGTTTCCTGAGCCTACGAGGGAAGGGCATGGACCCTTGCCTCCCTCGTCTCATCATTATCAACTTAATAATGGTCCAGGACAAACCAAAACGTCGTCGTCTCTTCAATTTCTAGTGTGGTTTGGTCAATATTTTTCAGCTACATTATTTTGGACTCTTCATCTGCATCATTGTAATTGCACCACTGTGTCTCATGCAAGTCTCACATCCAGGGTGTAGTGTGTACTTTACCTCATCCTTTTCACCTGCAAAAAGTAGCCATGTGCAGGACCTGTAAGGTGAACCCATCACCATAGCTGACCTTGGTAGTCTTATCAAGGTCAGCCACGTGATTATGAGATTATAAACTCTCACCATACCAGTTTAATCGCTCATCATGGGTGCAAAAATGTAGGTAACTGTATATAATGTGTATGCAGTGCGATAACAGCAAAAACACTTACTGTTCTAAAAATATAATGTGTGATTACCTAAGTGTAGTTACAGGATGAGAGCTATACACGTGGTGTCTCATCTTTCCAATACTGTCATAACGCTTTGAATCTACTGACGGTTTTGGCCTCCACCACCACCTTACTTAGCTTGTTCCAACTGTCTACCACTATTTGCAAAAGAAAACTTTCTAATATTTTTTCGGCACCATGGTTTCCTTAGCTTGAATCTGTGTCCTCTTGTTCTTGAAGTTGCTGGTTTCAGAAATTCCTTTTTGTCAATTTGGTCGATTGCTGTTAGTATTTTGTAAGTGGTGATACACTACATGTAAGTGTATCACCACTTTTTATTTTTTTAATAAAAGAAAAAGCATGATGACGACTTGCGAGCAGAGCGAGCACCGCGCCCACCAGACGAAGACGGCTTTGGAGGAGGCACTGGCACAAAAGCTGCACCAAAGGCCCACCTCGACAAGCAGAAGTCAAGAGCCATGGCACGGTCACAAAACTTGTGCCAAGACCAAGAAGTGCAGTCTGCAAGCCAGGAAGACCCAGGAACCCCAGAACAGTCAATACCAGAGCGCATAAGAGGGAACCACCAAGGGCCACCCGAACACCAAAGGGGAAACCGGAGAGGAAGAAAACTTCCAGAACGAAACAGAACCCAAAGGAACCTGGAAACGAACCCAAGGAGAGCTGTAACCACCACACTTGCCGGCAGAACGCACCACAGAAAGTAACGGCAAAACACATGACCCAGATAAAAAGGAACCCGGAAATGAACTCCGGGGAAACCCTAACCACCACATTTGCCGGCGAAACGCACCACAAAAAGGATGGGCAAAACACCTGACCCAGACAAAACCCCTGGCAAAAACAGCAAGAAAATGCACTGAAAACTAGGGATCAAAGGGAGTGGGAGCAAGCAGATCATACAGCACAGACAACAAGCCCAAAAACTATGGCCCAGAACCCAAACAGAAAAACACAAACAGGCAAAAAACCAACACTCAAATGTTCCCAGAGGAACAGAAAGGCCAGACCACCCCATAAGAAAGAATAAAACAGACACACGACAACGGGAGAAAAAAAAACCTAAAGGTGAAAACCATCCTCCAAAAAGTGAGCTCACACTCCCAGGCACATGTAAACAAACTGCAGCACAACCCTGGTGGCCATGCGGGGAAGTGCCCGCAGAAGGAAAATAGCCACTAAAACAAAAGGAGAAGCAGCTGAAGCAAGGGAGCCAAAATCATGTCAGCAAATGTGGGAAACAAAGCAGACGGGAGGCGAGACGGAAAAAAAAAATGCCCAGACGGCATAAAGCCCAAGCAGGGGCAAACAGCACCAGAACTGCAAGCGGGCTCCCCCAGCCAAAGTCCCTTGGGCAGAGCTGTCCTCCACACCCTCAACCCCTGAAGAAAAGGCAGAGTCCAGGGGAAAAGGTAGCAAAGAAGGGAGTCTGCTAGTAGGACCAAGAGGCCTCAGCAGGAGGAGCAGGCTCAAATGCCTTCATCCCCAACCCGCATGGGGCAGCCCCCGAAGCCGCCCGAGTCTTACTGCCAACTAAACCCCGCCCTGATCCCAAAACCCGCAGACATTATGGAGCAGGGGGAAGAAGAGAGGGGGGGGGGAGACAGAGCGAACAACGCCTAACCAAAACAAGGCAGCCTCGGGGCATCCAGGTGGGCAACCAACGTAGCATGTTGCATGGATGCCACCTGTGCCCGAATATCATTGTCATCAGAATGGGTAAATTGGAAAACAAGCAGAAAACACGACTCGGAAGACTCCGGGGTATCATTGACCCAACAAGCGGTATGACAAATGCAAAAGTGGTGACTGGCACCCTGAGACAAGGGCACAAGGCATCCTTCAAACTCGCATGAGGCGAGCTGGAACTGGGAAGAGCCCAGACAAAGTTTTCCAGGGACCGTAGGCTGACTGCTACAGGAAGCCCGGGCAAGGTGTTGCTAACTGGTTAGACCCAAAAGCTAACAAGGGGGGATGATCAAACTACTGAAACCCCTGCGACATGTACAATCACAGGGACCTAGTGGAGGGTCGCCAAAATAATACAAGTGGTCCTATAGCCCCACAGAGCAGAGGCAAAGTTCTTTGCCCTACCAGGCAAAGAACAAAAATAAAAGAAAATCCCGCAAAAGTACAACGTCCCCAGAGGAAACAGGAACCGGCCGCTGCATGGGTAAGCTGATTGCACATCACCTTGACGCACCAATCAGCAACAATATCACTCCCTACCCATGGCCAAACAAGGGGCATGAAACTCCAGCTGGTCCCAAGGGTGGGGTAAATGCCAAGCAGCAAAAACCCCTACGGAAATGGCGTACTGAAGTCACACGGAAAACGAACCCTAGCACCCAGGGGCAGTACTCACAAGGCACTCAGGAAAGGCCTCCCTTTCCTAAGTGCATGCAGCCAAAGTACACTTATTACACCTGGCCACCACACTACAAACTGCAGAGGACACCACTAAGGCAAAACACTGCCAGGAAATTGAGGCCAGAGTTGACGACCGCCTTAGTTCGCATCAGCCAATGAACTGGAGTTGCTGAGTAGCCGGTGTGGTGGTGGGTCCGGGACTCCCCCCTCCCCCTCCCCCTCCTAAGGAGGGAAGGTCTGTGCAGACAAGCGACGAAGTGTGACATTTGCTTGTTTCATTAGGATTTGTGGGAGTTCTGCACCTCTGTTCATTTTTGGTTGCAATTTTCTTGCCTTGTGGGGTAACCCCCAGTCAATGGCAGATTAGGAAAAAACCCAACCACAAGGGGGGTTTTCTAGATTCCATTGCTCCTTGTTACTCTGAGGGAGAGCCAGGTTCTGGCTCGTGGTCCCCAGTAGGATGAACTCCATTGACTAATGCCCTAGTCTAATATATCGCATATTAGCCCAATAGTTCCAGGGAGCTGAAGGGGCTCCCCACAGAAAAAAAATACACCGCCTTCCGGAGAATAGGTGCATGTAGTTTCAGCAACGCCCCCGAGATCAACGCCCCAGACAACGGCCCGGCACTCAAAAGCCTCCACATTCTCCACAAGCCAGTCCGAGGACACGTTGTGAAGGGAAAAAATCCAAGTGAAAGAGCACTTGGATCTGTGCTCGATCCAAGCACAGGATCGAGGCCAGATGCCCACGAGCACGAAGATCCTCCGCAACCAAGGCAGCCGAAAGGGAGAGTACCTGAGAGTACCACTGAAGCAAGCCAACCTCCCAAGGAAGCACAGTGGTGTAAAGGCATGAATTAAGGTGCTCAAAAGCATCCTCCAAATAAACCTGTAACAGAGTAGTAAACTCCTGCCAATCCAGCATGCGGGTATGACAAAAACCATGCCATGCCCCAAGCAAAAAGGAAGGGCAGTCTGCAAGCCAAGAAGACACCAGAAACTCTTAACACACCCAATATAGGGAAGAGGAACCAAAATCAAGAGAGAGACCGGGTCCATTACAGAGGCCGGGCCTCACAAGAGGTACGCACCAAGGGCCTCCCAAATCTCCGCAGGGGAAACCTGAGAGGTGGAAAACCTCCGGAAGGACAAAGCCGCGGAACCCAAAGGAACCCGGAAACGAACCTGGGGAGGTGCCAAACCTATATCAAACTCATACATGGAAGGAGACTACGAAAACCCCGAACCCTGCAAGATCAAACCCCGCCCTGAGGGCACCAAGCCCAGGCAGGATCAAATGGGACCCAAGCACCCCAGGCTGATTTTCCCACAGCCCCGGAAGCCAGACTCCGGGGCAGAGCCGTTTTCCCACGCCCTCCACCCTTGAAGAAAAGCTAGAGTTCAAGGAAAGGCAGCAAAGAAGGGGGTCTGCTGGTAAGACCCAGAAGCCTCGGTGTGAGGATCAGGATCAAAGGCCTCTATCTTCACATCAAAAGGGGGCAGCCCCTGGGGCCACCCGAGTCTCATCCCCAACAAAACCCCGCTCCAATTCCGAAACCCTGAAACACTTGGGAACCGGCAGCAGGGAGTAAAGAGTAGGGCGAATCATGCCAACCGGGGAAGGACTCGAGGGTGTGGACTGAACCGAGGCCGAAACAATCAACGTCCCCAATCCGGGTCCCTAAAACATTCGTGCAGGCGACCAACCTAGCACGTTGCACCAACAAAAACTTAGCTTGCAACGCGACAGCCGCTTGACCCCTAATATCTCCCGAGGAAGAATGGGTAAATTGGATGAAGAGCGGGGAACAAATCTCACACGACTCCGGGTCAAAGGGGTAGTCGACTCAACAAGCAGCATGACAGAGGCAAAACAGATGATTACCACCCTGAGACAAAGGCAGCGAACAACCTTTAAATTTGCACAAGGCGAAATGGAACAAAGACATATCAATAGTCACCCGAGCCAAAACGGGTTTCCAGGGCCCCGCAGGGGAAGGTGTAACCCTACGGGAAGCCCAGGCAGTGGTGCTGCAAAACCGGTTGAACAGCTTCTATTTACTGAGCAACCCTATTCACAGGGTTGCTCCCTGTGAAGGGAGTAACATCGGGGGCCGAGTGCAGGACTACCAAACGGAACCTAGATGTATATAATGGGAAGCCAGGCAGCCCTCCACCAGGTAGCCCTCCACCAGGCAGAAAAAAGAACTCAAAAAGAAACCCCGAAAGTGCATCACAACAACAGAAGGCCAGAGAGAAACAGTCCCCAATAATATGCGAGCTGTGCAACACCGTGCGCCCCAACCAGCAACAAATACTCCCTACCCAGTGCACAATGAAAGCACCAAGACCACCGCTGTCCCCAAGAGTGAGGCCGATGCCAAGCGACAGCAACCCCTACAGAAGTGTGAACCCGAAAGCCCTAGGTGCATGCAGCCCGAAATACTGCTTACTACTCGTGGCCAAAGCCCCAACACACAGCAGGTACAACCACCAAGCTTAAATCCTGACAGGAAATCGAGGCCAGAGGAGACATCAGCTCCAGCCGGCTTCAGTCGACAAACTGATATGCGCGTGGCCGGCTCAGGTGGACGGGGCCTTCCCCTTCACTGGGCCCCCTTCCCCCAGAGGGGAAGGGGGCCCAGTGCAAACGTGCTGCACTTCGGTTTGATGATGATTTTCTTGTTACCTTGTTTTTCTTGGGGGGGGGAGGGGTTGCTCTGTTCGATCTTGGGTTGCAATTTTCTACCAGTTGGAGTCTGTTTTGGGGTGCGTACCTTTCTGGGATACCTAACCCCAGTCGATGGCAGACATGAATATACTCTCAGAGAGTGGAGTTTTCATAGGCCACTGCTCCCTGCGCCTCTCCCAGGGAACCAGGTTCTTACTCGTGGTTCCCGGTAGGCATAAGAACGCCATGTGACTGAAGCCCCAGACTAATATAGCTAATATCAGTCAGAAGCTCCAAGGAGCTACAGGGCTCCCCACAGAAAATAACAATCTGCTGGAAATTACTTCATAACACATATTTCACCTTGGTCCATGCCAACATTTATATATTTCTGACAATTTTGAGGGGAAGATCTGACTGGTGGCTTTGGTCTATATCTGTACGTAGGTCCCAACTACTACAGTATACCCATCAACAGAATTAAAGCTACAATATACTGTACCTGGATAAATATAATTCCTCAGTCTAACTGATGCATATTTCATAACAAAATGCTATAATAATTTAAATAAATACCATGTATCTACAAAAAGAAGAAAAAGAAAGGGGGGGGGGGGAGGGACATACCTAAACAGACTGTCAGACACCAGTAGAGTTTCAATGGCCTGGCTATCGTTGGCTCTCTCAACATGCTTGATGCCATAATAAGCACGGTCAGGGTCAGTTCCTAACATGGTCATGAACTGCTGAAGAGCCTTAGTTTCTCCAGCAGCCTTAGTGTCTGCCAGCCTTGCAGTTACTGCTGGGTCTTCAAGCACCTCTGCAAAGCAATGAAGTATAAATTTTCTAACTCATTTTTAATCAACTAAATTGGCAAAACATATGCACCAATTTAAAATGACAGTGCAGGATTAAAACAATGGCCTGTGTTACAGCAAAGTTATCATCAGAGAGTACAATAAATAAAAATGTTTAACCATATAATGATATGAAACTTTAAGCCCAGTGTTGGGTGCCGACAGCAGTGGACAGCGCTTCAGATTCGTAGTCCCGAGGTCCGAGTTCGATCCCCAGTGGAGGCGGAGACAAATAGGCAAAATGTTTCTTTCACCCTGATGCCCCTGTTACCTAGCAGTAAATAGGTACCTGGGATTTAGACAGCTGCTATGGGCTACTTCCTGGGGGGTGTGTAACAAAAAGGAGGCCTGGTCGAGGACCGGGCCACAGGTACGCTAAGCCCTAAAATCATCTCAAGATTGAATGTAATGAAACACCTCTTTTTTGTAGAGGCCCTGGTAGCCTCTGAGTTATCTCACCAAGATGACTCCCCACTACTGGATTTTTCAGTTGCAGGAGTCATGTTTGGCCTGACCAGAACCAGAATATGGCCCCTTCACAGGTGTAAGGAGAAGGGCATTCTTATGATCACCCCTCACTGTGAAAACATCCATAAAGTCTGAAACAACACAGATAACTGCAAGGTTCACAGAAAATGAATCATCAAAACAGCCAAACAATTCATTCAAAACAATTGCTTTACTCAAAACTAACTGGAACCTGTTAGTACCAATGGCTGCCACAAGACAGCCCAACCATCAGCTCACTCCTTGTCAGTGTGGAGCACAACAAACCAAAGAACCTGGTAGGGATGGAGCGAGTCAAGAAGTCACTGGGGGGGGACTACCAGAAAGTTGC